>NW_028226016.1:0-90161 GCF_052327205.1 Somniosus microcephalus
AGAAAAGAAAGAAAGAGAAGAGAAGAAAGAAAGAAAGAGAAGAAGGAAAGAAAGAAAGAAGAAGAAAGAAGAAAGAAGAAGAAAGAAGAAAAGAAAGAAAGAAGGAAAGAAAGAAAGAAGAAAGAAGAAAGAAGGAAAGAAGAAAGAAGAAAGAAAGAAGAGGAAAGAAAGAAAGAAAGAAAGAAAGAAGAAAGAAAGAAAGAAAGAAGAAAGAGAAGAAGAGAAAGAAGAAGGAAAGAAAGAAAGAAGAAGAGAAGGAAGGAAAGAAAGAAAGAAGAAAGAAGAAGGAAAGAAAGAAAGAAGAAAGAAAGAAAGAAGGAAAGAAGAAAGAAGAGGAAAGAAAGAAGAAGGAAGAAAGAAAGAAGAAGAGAAGAAAGAAGGAAGAAGAAAGAAAGAAGAAGGAAAGAAGAAGAAGAAAGAAAGAAAGAAGAAGGAAAGAAAGAAAGAAGGAAAGAAAGAAGGAGGAAAGAAAGAAAGAAGAAGGAAAGAAAGAAAGAAGGAAAGAAAGAAGAAGAAAGAAGAAAGAAGAAAGAAAGAAGAAGGAAAGAAAGAAAGAAGAAGAAAGAAAGAAAGAAGAAGGAAAGAAAGAAGGAAAGAAAGAAGAAGAAGGAAGAACGAAAGAAAGAAGGAAAGAAAGAAAGAAGGAAGAAAGAAGGAGAGAAAGAAAGAAGAAAGGAAAGAAAGAAAGAGGAAAGAAAGAAAGAAGAAGGAAAGAAAGAAAGAAGAAGGAAAGAAAGAAAGAAGGAAAGAAAGAAGAAGAAGAAGAAAAGAAGAAAGAAGAAAGAAAGAAGAAGAAGGAAGAAAGAAGGAAAGAAAGAAGAAGGAACAAGAAAGAAGGAAAGAAAGAAGAAGGAAAGAAAGAAAGAAAGAAAGAAAGAAGGAAAGGAGAGAAGGAAAGAAAGAAAGAAAGAAGGAAAGAAAGAAAGAAAGAAAAGAAAGAAAGAAAGAACAAGGAAAGAAAGGAAGAAGGAAAGGAAGAAGGAAAGAAGGAAAGAAAGAAGAAGGAAAGAAAGAAAGAAAGAAGAAGGAAAGAAAGAAAGAAAGAAAGAAGAAGGAAAGAAAGAAAGAAGAAGGAAAGAAAGAAGAAAGAAGAGGAAAGAAAGAAGAGAAGAAAGAAAGAAGGAAAGAAGAAAGAAAGAGAGGAAAGAAAGAAGGAAAGAAGAAAGAAAGAAGGAAAGAAGAAGGAAAGAAGAGAAAGAAGAAAGAAGGAAAGAAGGAAAGAAAGAAAGAAAGAGAAGAAAGAAGAAGAAGAAGGAAAGAAGACAGAAGAAGAGAAGAAAGAAAGAAGAAGGAAAGAAGGAAAGAAAGAAAGAGATAGAAAGAAGAGGAAAGAAAGAAGGAAAGAAGAAGGAAGAAGGAAAGAAGGAAAGAAAGAAAGAGATAGAAAGAAGAAGGAAAGGAAAGAAGGAAAGAAAAGGAAAGATAGAAGTAAGAAAGAAGAAGGAAAGAAGGAAAGAAGAAGGAAAGAAGGAAGGAAAACATTGAGAAACTGGAGGGAGGAAGGGGAGGAGACAGAAGAAAGAAGGAAAGAAAGAAAGAAAAAATGAGAACTGGAAGAGGAGGAGACAGAAGAAAGAAAGAGAAAAACGAGTACAGTTTCCGAGCCACAACTTGAATCGTTTAAGACATAAAAATGTCACAGAAATGTGATCTATTTGTTATTTTACAATTTACAAATATACACACTATTTGTGTCACTGAACTATAAACAAAAAGCAGGAAAAGCTATGACTTAACAGAAATAAACATTGGTTTTGCTGTCCAGGAAGAAAGACAAGTCAGACTGACTTGGAAATGTTCACTCATATGTTGATGTAAAGATTTATAATTTACCAATTTCGCTGCTGGATGTTTTTCCCTCAAACATTCTCCACAATATTAATCCCTGCTCTTATCATGAGGAGTGTTGAATTATTTTAGGTACTTCGTAATTAATAGCGGGAAGCAAACTTCATTGTACTCACAATTTTTAATCTGCTATTTCAAGCATTCAACCAAATCGAATTGTACATTATCGGAGTATTTTTTCTGTGTCTTTCTCAATAAACGAAGAGTGGTTTCTTCTAAAGTAGCTTCCTGCAATTTTTAACAATCATTACATAACTCTTGTTTCCATTAACACTCAATTAACCCGTGGTTGTAAAGCTCCCTCTACACTGTCCCATCAGACACTCCCAGGGCAGATACAGCACGGGTTAGATACAGAGTAAAGCTCCCTCTACACTGTCCCGTCAAACACTCCAGGGCAGGAGTGGGCCCTTAATGAATGCAGCCATGTGCTTGCCTGATGTGCCTCCCATAGTTGAATAGCCCTTAATGTGTGCAGCTAACAGGAAGATGTGATTGCACTAGAGAGGGTACAGAGGAGATGTACAAGGATGTTCCCGGGAGTAGAGAATCTTAGCTATGAGGAAAGATTTGATAGGCTGGGTCTGTTTTCCTTGGAACAGAGGAGTCTGAGGGGAGACCTTACTGAGGTGTATAAAATTATGAGGGGCCTAGATAAAGTGGATAGAAAGGACCTATTTCCCTTAGCAGAGGGGTCAAAAACCAGGGGGGCACAGATTTAAAGTAACTGGTGGAGGGTTTAGAAGGGATTTGAGGGGAAATTTCTTCACCCAGAGGGTGGTGGGGGTCTGGAACTCACTGCCTGAAAGGGTGGGAGAGGCAGAAACTCTCACCACATTTAAAAAGTACTTGGATGTGCGCTTGAAGTGCCGTAACCTGCAGGACTATGGACCAAGAGCTGGGACGTGGGATTAGGCTGGATTGCTCTTTGTTGGCCGGCACGGACACGATGGGCCGAAATGGCCTCCTTCCGTGCTGCAACTTTCTATTGGCAAACTGTAACTAGTGGGGGTACCACAGGGATCAGTGCTGGGGCCTCAACTATTTACAATCTACATTAATGACTTGGATGAAGGGGACCGAGTGTGCTGTAGCCAAATTTGCTGACGATACAAAGATAGGTGGGAAAGCAAGTTGTGAGGAGGGCACAAAGTCTGCAAAGGGGTATAGATAGGTTAAGTGAGTGGGCCTGAGGGGGGGGTGAGGACCTGAGGGGGGGGAAGAGGACCTGAGGGGGGGGGAGAGGACCTGAGGGAGGGGGGGAGAGGACCTGAGGGTGGGGGGGAGAGGACCTGAGGGTGGGGGGGGGGGAGAGGACCTGAGGGGGGGGGGAGAGGACCTGAGGGGGGGGGAGAGGACCTGAGGGTGGGGGGGGGAGAGGGACCTGAGGGGGGGGGAGAGGACCTGAGGGGGGGAGAAGAGGGCCTGAGGGGGGGGGGAAGAGGACCTGAGGGGGGGGAAGAGGACCTGAGGGTGGGGGGGGGAGAGAGGACCTGAGGGTGGGGGGGGGAGAGGACCTGGGGGTGGGGGGGGGAAGAGGACCTGAGGGGGGGGGAGAGGACCTGAGGGGGGGGTGAGGACCTGAGGGGGGGGGGAGAGGACCTGAGGGGGGGGGAGAGGACCTGAGGGGGGGGGGAGAGGACCTGAGGGGGGGGGGGAGAGGACCTGAGGGAGGGGGGGGAGAGGACCTGAGGGGGGGGAGAGAGGACCTGAGGTGGGGGGAGAGGACCTGAGGGAGGGGGGGAGAGGACCTGAGGGAGGGGGGGGAGAGGACCTGAGGGAGGGGGGGGAGAGGACCTGAGGGGGGGAGAGAGGACCTGAGGGGGGGGGGAGAGGACCTGAGGGGGGGGGGAGAGGACCTGAGGGGGGGGAGAGGACCTGAGGGGGGGGGAGAGGACCTAAGGGAGGGGGGGAGAGGACCTGAGGGTGGGGGGGAGAGGACCTGAGGGTGGGGGGGGGAGAGGACCTGAGGGGGGGGGAGAGGACCTGAGGGGGGGGGGGAGAGGACCTGAGGGTGGGGGAAGAGGACCTGAGGGTGGGGGGGGGGAGAGAGGACCTGGGGGTGGGGGGGGGAAGAGGACCTGAGGGGGGGGGAAGAGGACCTGAGGGGGGGGGAAGAGGACCTGAGGGGGGGGTGAGGACCTGAGGGGGGGTGAGGACCTGAGGGGGGGGAGAGAGAGGACCTGAGGGTGGGGGGGGGGAGAGGACCTGGGGTGGGGGGGGGAAGAGGACCTGAGGGGGGGGGAAGAGGACCTGAGGGGGGGGGGAGAGGACCTGAGGGGGGGGTGAGGACCTGAGGGGGGGGTGAGGGTCCTGAGGGGGGGGGGAAGAGGACCTGAGGGGGGGGGGAGAGGACCTGAGGGGGGGGGAGAGGACCTGAGGGAGGGGGGGAGAGGACCTGAGGGGGGGAGAGAGGACCTGAGGGGGGGGGGAGAGGACCTGAGGGAGGGGGGGAGAGGACCTGAGGGGGGGGAGAGGACCTGAGGGGGGGGGAGAGGGACCTGAGGGGGGGGGGAGAGGGACCTGAGGGGGGGGAGAGGACCAGAGGGGGGGGAGAGGACCTGAGGGAGGGGGGGAGAGGACCTGAGGGAGGGGGGGAGAGGACCTGAGGGGGGGAGAGAGGACCTGAGGGGGGGGGAAGAGGACCTGAGGGGGGGGGGAGAGGACCTGAGTGGGGGGAGAGGACCAGAGGGGGGGGAGAGGACCTGAGGGGGGGGGGAGAGAGGACCTGAGGGGTGGGGGGGCGAGAGGACCTGAGGGGGGGGGAGAGGACCTGAGGGGGGGAGGGCCTGAGGTAGGAGGAGGGGGGGGAGGGCCTGAGGTAGGAGGAGGGGGGAGGGCCTGAGGTAGGAGGAGGGGGGGAGGGCCTGAGGTAAGAGGAGGGGGGAGGGCCTGAGGTAGGAGGAGGGGGGAGGGCCTGAGGTAGGAGGAGGGGGGGGAGGGCCTGAGGTAGGAGGAGGGGGGGAGGGCCTGAGGTAGGAGGAGGGGGGGGAGTGCCTGAGGTAGGAGGAGGGGGTAGAGGGCCTGAGGCAGGAGGAAGGGGGGGCCTGAGGTAGGAGGAGCACTGTTGCCTCACAGCGCCAGGGACCCGGGTTCGAATCTGGCCTCGGGTGACTGTCTGTGTGGAGTTTGCACATTCTCCCCGTGTTTGCGTGGGTTTTCTCCGGGTGCTCCGGTTTCCTCCCACAGTTCAAAGATGTGCGGGTTAGGTTGATTGGCTATGATAAATTGACCCTTAGTGTTAGGGGGATTAAATACGTGGGGTTACGGGGATAGGGTGGGATATGTGTGGTGTCGGGGTTACGGGGATCGGGTGGGATATGTGTCGGTGCAGGCTCGATAGGCCGAAATGGCCTCTATCTGCACTGTGGGGTTTCTGTGATTCTGTGATTCTGTGAGGGCCTGAGGTAGGAGGAGGGGGGGGGAGGGCCTGAGGTAGGAGGAGGGGGGGGGAGAGGACATGAGGTAGGTGGGGGGGGGACCTGAGGTAGGTGGTGGGGGGGGTAGAGGACCTGAGGTGGGAGGACAGACCGGGGCGGGGGAAACACGGAGCCCCTTGTCCTGCCAAGCTTCAGCCAGAATTTATATACTTTTCATATTGGAGGGGCACTGCAGGTTCATCCCAAACCTCCAGAGGCCTGGCTCTCCTGGCCCCCGTCTCCTGACGTCACCAACTTCATTGGTGTCAGTGGTAGAGTTCAGCGGCTGACACAATCACAGCATAAGTGCCAGGGTTGCAGCCCTGAGGCATTCCCTGGACAATATCTTTTTTTATTCGTTTATGGGATGTGGGCATCGCTGGCAAAGCCAGCATTTATTGCCCATCCCTAATTGCCCTTGAGAAGGTGGTGGTGAGCCACCTTCTTGAACCGCTGCAGTCCATGTGGTGAAGGTGCTCCCACAGTGCTGTTAGGGAGGAAGTTCCAGCATTTTGACCCAGCGACGATGAAGGAACAGCGATATATTTCCAAGTCGAGATGGTGTGTGACTTGGAGGGGAACTTGGAGGTGGTGGTGTTCCCATGCGCCTGCTGCCCTTGTCCTTCTAGGTGGAAGAGGTCGCGGGTTTGGGAGGTGCCGCCAAAGAAGCCTTGGCGAGTTGCTGCAGTGCATCTTGTAGATGGTACACACTGCAGCCACGGTACGCCGGTGGTGGAGGGAGTGAATGTTTAAGGTGGTGGATGGGGTGCCAATCAAGCGGGCTGCTTTGTCCTGGATGGTGTCGAGCGTCTTGAGTGTTGTTGGAGCTGCACTCATCCAGACAAGTGGAGAGTATTCCATCACACTCCTGACTTGTGCCTTGTAGATGGTGGAAAGGCTTTGGGAGTCAGGAGGTGAGACACTCGCCACAGAATACCTAGCCTCTGACCTGCTCTTGTTGCCACAGTTAGGTTTCTGGTCAATAGTGACCCCCAGGATGTTGATGGTGGGGGATTCGGTGATGGTAATGCCATTGAATGTCAAGGGGAGCTGGTTAGACTCTTGCTTGTTGACAATAGTCATTGCCTGGCACTTCTGTGGTGCGTATGTTACCTGCCACGTATCAGCCCAAGCCTGAATGTCGTCCAGGTCTTGTTGCATGCGGGCACGGACTGGTTCATTATCTGAGGAGTTGTGATTGGCGTAGAACACTGTGCAGTCATCAGCGAACATCCCCATTTCTGTCCTTATGTTGGAGGGAAGGTCATTGATGAAGCAGCTGAAGATGGTTGGGCCTAGGACACTGCCCTGAGGAACTCCTGCAGCGATGTCCTGGGGCTGTGATGATTGACCTTCAACCACCACAACCATCTTCCTTTGTGCTAGGTATGACTCCAGCCAGTGGAGTGCTTTCCCCCTGATTCCCATTGACTTCAGTTTTACTAGGGCTCCTTGATGCCACACTCAGTCAAATGCTGCCTTGATGTCAAGGGCAGTCACTCTCACCTCACCTCGGGAATTCAGCTCCTTTGTCCATGTTTGGACCAAGGCTGTAATGAGGTCGGGAGCCGAGTGGTCTTGGCGGAACCCAAACTGGGCATCAGTGAGCAGGTTTTTGGTGAGTATGTGCTGCTTGATCGCACTGTTGATGGCATCTTCCATCACTTTGCTGATGATTGAGAGTAGACTGACGGGGCGGTAATTGGCCAGGTTGGATTTGTCCTGCTTTTTGTGGACAGGACATACCTGGGCAGTTTTCCACATTGTCGGAGAGATGCCAGTGTTGTAGCTGTACTGGAACAGCTTGGCTAGAGGCGCGGCTAGTTCTGGAGCACAAGTCTTCAGCACGATAGCCGGGATGTTGTCGGGGCCCATAGCCTTTGCTGTATCCAGTGCGCTCAGCCGTTTCTTGATATCACGTGGTGTGAATCGAATTGGCTGAAGACTAGCTTCCGTGCTGGTGGGGACCTCAGGAGAAGGCTGATATGGATCATCCACTTGGCACTTCTGGCTGAAGATGGTTGCAAACGCTTCAGCCTTGTCTTTTAGAAATATAGAACATAGAAAAATAGGAACAGGAGTAGGCCATTCGGCCCTTCAAGCCCTCCAACATTCAATATGATCATGGCTGATCCTGTACCTCAATACCATATTCCCGCTCTCTCCCCGTACCCCTTGATGCCTTTTGTGTCTAGAAATCTATCTATCTCCTTCTTAAATATATTTAGTGACTTGGCCTCCACAGCCTTTTGTGGTAGAGAATTCCACAGGTCCACCACCCTCTGAGTGAAGAAATTTCTCCTCATCTCAGTCCTAAATGTCCTACCCCATACCCTGAGACTGTGACCCCTCGTTCTAGAACCCCCAGCCAGGGGAAACATCCTCCCTGCATCCAGTCTGTCTAGCCGTCAGAATTTTATACGTTTCAATGAGATTCCCCTCTCATTCTTCTAAACTCTAGTGAATACAGGCCTAATCGACCCAATCTCTCCTCATACAACAGTCCTGCCATCCCAGGAACCAGTCTGGTGAACCTCACGTGCTGGGCTCCACCGTCATTGAGGATAGGGATATTCATGGAGCCTCCTCCTCCCGTTAGTTGTTTAATGGTCCACCACCATGGTCTATTGGGATGCCGGAAGCCAGTGGACTTGGCAAGGATGGGGTTAACGGATGTGTAGGGGTCTTGTGTGGTAAAGGATGGGGTTAATGGATGTGTAGGGGTCTTGTGCGGTAAAGGATGGGGTTAATGGATGTATAGGGGTCTTGTGCGGTAAAGGATGGGGTTAATGGATGTGTAGGGGTCCTGTGTGGCAAAGGATGGGGCCAGAGTGTTCTGTCGAAGCAGAGAGGCCTGCAATGAGAGCACTCAAATAGTCAGATATAAGGTAATAAAGAAATGTAGTAATATCTCAGCAATGATTAAGGAGAAGGAGGGCTGAATATTGGTCGCCAAGGTGGTGATGAACATAATTAGAAAATAGTGTGGGTTAAATAAAGTCAAGCAAAGGAAGGGCTGAGAAAACATTAGCTTCCTCACTCACAGGATGAAAATGGGGAAGCACAGAATTTACGTGATGAGGCATCACACCAGCTGCAAACCAATCAACATTAACCCGAGTGAGAACTGAAGCCGCATTCACACAGTCACGTCAAAGACAAATCAAAATAGCCCCAACACATCACAACAAAAAGCGTTTGCATAAAAATAGGAAGCAAGCCTTAAGAGCACGAACTGTTACACAAACATTAACCCAGCCCCACTCCACTCCAGACAAACTAACACAAGTGAGACAAGTTCAAACCTACCCACAATGATAACACTTACCCAACCCTAACCAATCCCTAACCACAATGATAACACTTACCCAACCCTAACCAATCCCTAACCACAATGATAACACTTACCCAACCCTAACCAATCCCTAACCACAATGATAACACTTACCCAACCCTAACCAATCCCTAACCACAATGATAACACTTACCCAACCCTAACCAATCCCTAACCACAATGATAACACTTACCCAACCCTAACCAATCCCTAACCACAATGATAACACTTACCCAACCCTAACCAATCCCTAACCACAATGATAACACTTACCCAACCCTAACCAATCCCTAACCACAATGATAACACTTACCCAACCCTAACCAATCCCTAACCACAATGATAACACTTACCCAACCCTAACCAATCCCTAACCACAATGATAACACTTACCCAACCCTAACCAATCCCTAACCACAATGATAACACTTACCCAACCCTAACCAATCCCTAACCACAATGATAACACTTACCCAACCCTAACCAATCCCTAACCACAAGGGTTCGACCCGAAACGTCAACCCAAATTTCTCTCCACGGATGTTGCCTGACCTGCTGAGTTTTTCCAGCATTTTCTGTTGTTATTTTGGATTTCCAACATCTGCAGTATTTTGCTATCCTAACCAATCCCTAACCACAATAACACCAAACCCTAACCAATCCCTAACCACAATAACACCAAACCCAACCACAATAACACCGAACCCAAACCAATCCCTAACCACAATGATAACACTTACCCAATCCTAACCAATCCCTAACCACAATAGTAACACGTACCCAACCCTAACCAATCCCTAACCACAATGGTAAGTTACCCAATCCTAACCAATCCCTAACCATAATGATAACACTTACCCAATCCTAACCAATTCCTGACCACAATGGTAACACGTACCCAACTGTAGCCAATCCCTGACCACAATGGTAACACGTACCCAACTGTAGCCAATCCCTGACCATACCCCCAATGCAACACAGCCTCTCCTCAGGGGAATCTCTTCAATTAGAGCCAGACCTTTCAGGAGTGAAATTCGGAAACACTTCTACACACAAAGGGTGGTAGAGGTTTGGAACTCTCTTCTGCAAATGGCAACTGATGCCAGATCAATTGTTAATTTTAAGTCTGAGATCAATAGTTTTTTGTTAACCAAAGGTATTAAGGGATACGGGCCAAAGGCGGGTATATGAAGTCAGAGATCAGCCATGAGCTCATTGAATGGCGGAACAGGCTCGAGGGGCTGAATGGCCTCCTCCTGTTCCTGTGCATTCTCTCAAAAGCTGGAGGAGACACCACCAGTTACCCATTGGTCCTTGAAGATCAACCCCAATCCCTAACACCCACTATAACACTGCGATTGTCCCTGATACTAACACTTCCAATAAGACTGGCCCGTACAATCACACTGGCTCTAAAACATTGCACTCGCCTCCTTTACACAAAATCCCAATCCCCTGGGATTTCTGATCCGACATTTCTGCAACTTCGCTAAACTCAACCGAAAGAAACACGAGAAAGTTTTTGGGGGAATTAATTTTCTTGACTGATCGCTGAATCAGACCAGTCCTGCAGCGATGGAAAGGGGGTGGAATTCAGCGAGGGGGGGGAAACCCCGAGGAAAGCAGACACACCAAAACTGAGAGAGAGAGAGAGAAATATATGCAGTCCCGTAACGGACAACACTCATTGCAAACCAACCGGCTCTTGGCTCCACACGGGGGATTGGACTCTGCCCAGCGACCTCCCACAGCCCCTGTCCCACCGAGCGCTCCCCGCTTTGGGAAACAGCCGCGATTATTATCGCTCTCGCATTCTTTCAGATTCACACACAAACAAGGTTGGGTGAATGTGCTGCCAGCTCGGAATCAGAGCCTCAGGCGATTGGCAGCAAGGACTGTGCAGCACCCAAAAAACCTCAGGCCGCGTGAAACAGCTGTTGGGAACTGAGCAGACCCTGGATTTACCCCGTCTGCACAGCAATCCTCTGCCCCTGTTCCAATCCCAATCTCCTCACCCTCCTACCATAGCAAAATACTGCGGGTGCTGGAAATCCGAAATAACAACAGAAGAGACTGGAAAAACTCAGCAGGTCCAAACGTTGACTGTTTCTCTCTCCACGAATGTTGCCTGGCCTGCTGAGTTTTTCCAGCCTCTTCTGTTGTGACTCCTGACCCTCCTCTCAGTTTCCACAGGCTCCTCCCAACCACACTTCAAACAGGCATTTAGATAGAGCCTCCAATGTAGTAAAACATCCCAAGCCCTTTCACAGGAGTGATTATCAAACACAATTTGACAGCGAGCCACATTTGGAGATATTAGGACAGGTGACCAAAAGCTTGGTCAAAGAGGTAGATTTTAAGGAGTGTCTTAAAGAGAGAGAGAGGCGGAGAGGTTTAGGGAGGGAATTACAGAGCTCCGGGTCCAGGCAGCTGAAGGCACGGCCACCAATGGTGGAGCGATTAAAATCAGGGATGCTCAAGAGGTCATGATTGGAGGAGCGCAGAGATCTTGGAGGGTTGTAGGGCTGGATGGATTTCAAAACAAAGATGAGAATTGTCACTAAGGTAACAAGGTTGTGTACAAAACGGGTTAGATACAGAGTAAAGCTCCCGCTGCACTGTCCCATCAAACACTCCCAGGGCAGGTACAGCACGGGGTTAGATACAGAGTAAAGCTCCCTCTACACTGTCCCATCAATCACTCCCAGGGCAGGTACAGCATGGGTTAGATACAGAGTAAAGCTCCCTCTACACTGTCCCATCAAACACTCCCAAAGCAGGTACAGCATGGGTTAAATACAGAGTAAAGCTCCCTCTGCAGTGTCCCATCAAACACTCCCACGACAGGTACAGCAGGGGCTAAATAAAGAGTAATCTTCCCTCTACACTGTCCCATCAAACACTCCCAGAGCAGGTACAGCACAGGTAAGTGTAAGACGGCACAAGAGCAGTGGTCTACCTTCAAGGAGATATTTCACATCTTTCAAGATAAATATATTCCACTGAGGAAAAAGGGGAGTAAAAGAAAAGACAGCCATCCGTGGCTTAGTAAAGTAATAAAGGATAGTATTCGACTGAAAACAAGGGCATATAAATTAGCCAAATCTAGTGGGAGGATAGAAGATTGGGAAGCATTTAAAAGCCAGCAAACAATAACTAAAAGATTAATTAAGAAAGGGAAGATAGATTATCAAAGTAAACTAGCAAAAAATATAAAAAGAGATAGCAAGAGTTTCTACAGCTATATAAAAAGAAAAAGGGTGGCTAAAGTGAATGTTGGTCCCTTAGAGGATGGGACCGGGAAACTAGTGGTGGGGAACATGGAGATGGCCAAGACGCTGAACAAATATTTTGTATCAGTCTTTACAGTAGAGGACACTAAAAATATCCCAACACTGGACAAACAGGGGGCAATGGGGGGGGGGGGGGGGAGGAACTAAACACGATTAAAATCACTAAGGAGATGGTACTCAGTAAAATAATGGGACTTAAGGCGGATAAATCCCCCGGACCTGATGGTCTACATCCTAGGGTCTTGAGAGAAGTGGCGGTAGGGATTGTGGATGCATTGGTGATCATTTTCCAGAACTCCCTGGACTCAGGAAAGGTCCCGGCAGATTGAAAAACTGCTAATGTAACACCCTTATTTAAGAAGGGAAGTAGACAAAAAGCTGGAAACTATAGACCAGTTAGCCTAACATCTGTGGTTGGCAAAATGTTGGAACCATTATTAAGGAAACAGTAACAGAGCATTTGGATAAACATAATTTAATAGGACAGAGTCAGCATGGTTTTACGAAGAGGAAGTCATGTTTGACAAATTTGCTCGAATTCTTTGAGGATGTAACATACAGGGTGGATAAAGGGGAACCAGTGGATGTAGTGTATTTGGACTTCCAAAAGGCATTTGACAAGGTTCCACACAAAAGATTACTGATCAAGATAAAAAATCACGGGATTGAGGGTAATATACTGGCATGGGTGGAAGATTGGCTATCTAACAGAAAACAAAGAGTTGGAATAAATGGTTCGTTCTCGGGCTGGCAATCAGTAACTAGTGGTGTTTCGCAGGGGTCAGTGCTGGGACCCCAACTCTTTACAATCTATATTAACGATTTGGAGGAAGGGACCGAGTGCAACATATCCAAGTTTGCCGACGATACAAAGATGGGAGGGAAAGCAGTGAGTGAGGAGGACATAAAAAACCTGCAAAAGGACATAGACAGGCTAAGTGAGTGGGCAGAGATTTAGCAGATGCAATATAATGTTGGAAAGTGTGAGGTTATGCACTTTGGCAGGAAAAATCAAAGAGCAAGTTATTATCTAAATGGAGAGAAACTGCAAAGTGCTACAGTACAAAGGGATCTGGGGGTCCTGGTGCATGAAACACAAAAAGTTAGTATGCAGGTGCAGCAGGTGATCAGGAAGGCCAATGGAATCTTGGCTTTTATTGCAAGGGGGATGGAGCATAAAAACAGGGAAGTCTTGCTGCAGTTATACAGGGTATTGGTGAGGCCACACCTGGCCCATCCACATCAATGGGGCTATGGTGGAAAGGGTGGACAGCTTTAAGTTCCTTGGAGTCCACATCACGGAAGACCTCTCCTGGTCCCTCAATACCTCCTCTCTGGTGAAGAAGGCCCAGCAGCGCCTATATTTCCTAAGGAGGCTGAAGGGATGTAACCTGTCACCCCTGATCCTCTCTAACTTTTACCGCTGCACAATAGAGAGCATCCTGATGAATTGTATCACAGTATGGTATGGCAGCTGTAGCTACTATGACCGGAAAGCCCTGCAGCGGGTAGTCAAAACTGCCCAACGCATTACCGGCACCCGGCTACCGACCATAGAGCACATATAACAGAAACGCTGTTTACGGAGGTCACGGTCCATCATCAAAGACCCTACCCACCCCAGCCACAGTCTGTTCGCCCTCCTGCCATCTGGGAGACGCTACAGATGCATTCGCACCCGTACAACCAGATTTAGGAACAGCTTCTTTCCCAGGGCTGTCATCCTACTGAACTCCACAAATAAACTCTAAAGCCTGCACATCTGCCAATGCACTTTATTATGGTTATGTTTATGTTAATGTATTACAAGCCAAATGTATGTTGAATGTTTAAATGTCTTAATCTAAATGTACACTCTCGGGAGCCGCAAGCCTACATTTCGTTGTACTGCACTTGTGCACTAACAATGACAATACTGCATGCAGCTTTGGTTTCCATATTTAAGAAAAGATATACTTGCTCTCGAGGCAGTTCAGAGAAGGTTCACGTGGTTGATTCCAGAGATGAGGGGGTTGACGTATGAGGAAAGGTTGAGTAGGTTGGGACTCTACTCATTGGAGTTCAGAAGAATGAGAGGCGATCTTATCGAAACATATAAGATTGTGAGGGGGCTTGATCGGGTGGATGCGGTGAGGATGTTTCCACTGATGGGTGAGACTAGAACTAGGGGGCATAATCTTAGAATAAGGGGCTGCCCTTTCAAAACTGAGATAAGGAGAAACTTCTTCACTCAGAGGGTAGTAAATCTATGGAATTTGCTACCCCAGAGAGCTGTGGAAGCTGCAACATTAAATAAATTTAAAATGGAGATAGACATTTTCCTAGCAGATAAGGGAATTAGGGGTTACGGGGAGAGGGCAGGGAAGTGGATGTGAGTCTAGATGCAGATCAGCCATGATCCTATTTAATGGCGGAGCAGGCCCGAGGGGCCGTATGGCCCTCTCCTGCTCCTATTTCTTATGTTCTTATGTTAGATACAGAGTAAAGCTCCCTCTACACTGTCCCATCAAACACTTCCAGAGCAGGTACAGCACGGGTTAAATACAGAGTAAAGCTCCCTCTACACTGTCCCATCAAAAACTCCCAGGGCAGGTACAGCATGGGTTAGATACAGAGTAAAGCTCCCTCTACACAGTGCAAGGACAAAGGAAGCAGGTGCATGGGAACACCACCATCTCTCCAAGTTCCCCTCCAAGTTACACACCACCCTGACTTAGAAGTATATCGCCGATCCTTCATCATCGCTGGGTAAAAACATAGAAGATAGGAGCAGGAGTAGGCCATTCGGCCCCTCGAACCTGCTCCGCCATTCAATGAGATCATGGCTGATCATTCAAATTCAGTACCCTGTTCGCCTTCTTTCCATATCCCTTGATCCCTTTAGCCTTAAGAAATATATCCAACTCCTTCTTGAATATATTTAATGTACTGGCCTCTACTGCCTTCTTTGGCAGAGAATTCCACAGGTTCACCACTCTCTGGGTGAAGAAATTCCTCCTCATCTCTGTCCTAAATGGTTTACCCCTTATCCTTAGACTGTGACCCCTGGTTCTGGACTCCCCAACCATCGGGAACATCCTTCCAGCATCTAGTCTGTCTAGTGCTGTTAGAATTTTATAAGTTTCGATGAGATCCCCTCTCATGCTTCTAAACTCCAGCGAGTACAAGCCCAATCGACCCAATCTCTCCTCGTACGTCATTCCTGCCATCCCAGGTATCAGCCTGGTGAATCTTCGCTGCACTCCTTCCATGGCAAGAACATCCTTCCTCAGATAAGGCGACCAAAACTGCACACAATACTCAAGATGTGGCCTCACCAAGGCCCTGTACAACTGCAGCAAGACATCCTTGTTCCTGTACTCAAACCCTCTCGCTACGAAGGCCAACATACCATTTCCCTTCTTAACCGCCTGCTGCACCTGCATGCTTACCTTCAGCGACTGGTGCACAAGAACACCCAGGTCTCGTTGCACTTCCCCTTCTCCCAATCTATTGCCGTTCAGATAATAATCTGCCTTCCTGTTTTTGACACCAAAGTGGATAACCTCGCATTTATCCACGTTATATTGCATCTGCCATGCTTCTGCCCAATCACCCAACCTGTCCAAATCATACTGGAGTTTCTCGGCATCCTCCTCACAGCACACACGCCCACCCAGCTTTGTGTCGTCTGCAAACTTGGAGATATTACATCTAATTCCCTTGTCCAGATCATTAATATATATTGTGAATAGCTGGGGTCCTAGGACCAATCCCTGCAGTACCCCACTAGTCACTGCCTGCCACTCGGAAAAAGAGCCGTTTATCCTGGAACTCCCTCCCTAACAGCATTATGGGAGTACCTTCACCACACTGCAGCGGTTCAAGAAGGCGGCTCACCACCACCTTCTCAAGGGCAATTAGTGATGGGCAATAAATGCTGGCCTTGCCAGCGACGCCCACATCCCATAAACGATTAAAAAAAACACTGTCCCATCAAACACTCCCAGGCCAGGTACAGCATGGGTTAGATACAGAGTAAAGCTCCCTCTACACTGTCCCATCAAACACTCCCAGAGCAGGTACAGCATGGGTTAGATACAGAGTAAAGCTCCCTCTACACTGTCCCATCAAACACTCCCAGGGCAGCTACAGCACGGGTTAGATACAGAGTAAAGCTCCCTCTACACTGTCCCATCAAACACTCCCAGGGCAGGTACAGCACGGGTTAGATACAGAGTAAAGCTCCCTCTACACTCTCCCATCAAACACTCCCAGGGCAGGTACAGCACGGGTTAGATGCAGAGTAAAGCTCCCTCGACACTGTCCCATCAAACACTCCCAGGGCAGGTACAGCACGGGATTAGATACAGAGTAAAGCTCCCTCTACACTGTCCCATCAAACACTCCCAGGGCAGGTACAGCACGGGTTAGATACAGAGTAAAGCTCCCTCTACACTGTCCCATCAAACACTCCCAGGACAGGTACAGCACGGGTTAGATACAGAGTAAAGCTCCCTCTACACTGTCCCATCAAACACTCCCAGGGCAGGTACAGCACGGGATTAGATACAGAGTAAAGCTCCCTCTACACTGTCCCATCAAACACTCCCAGGGCAGGTACAGCACGGGGTTAGATACAGAGTAAAGCTCCCTCTACACTGTCCCATCAAACACTCCCAGGGCAGGTACAGCACAGGTTAGATAGAGTAAAGCTCCCTCTACACTGTCCCATCAAACACTCCCAGGACAGGTACAGCACGGGTTAGATACAGAGTAAAGCTCCCTCTACACTGTCCCATCAAACACTCCCAGGGCAGGTACAGCACGGGATTAGATACAGAGTAAAGCTCCCTCTACACTGTCCCATCAAACACTCCCAGGGCAGGTACAGCACGGGGTTAGATACAGAGTAAAGCTCCCTCTACACTGTCCCATCAAACACTCCCAGGGCAGGTACAGCACGGGTTAGATACAGAGTAAAGCTCCCTCTACACAGTCCCATCAAACACTCCCAGGGCAGGAACAGCACGGGGTTAGGTACAGAGTAAAGCTCCCTCTACACTGTCCCATCAAACACTCCCAGGACAGGTATAGCACGGGTTAGATACAGAGTAAAGCTCCCTCTACACTGTCCCATCAAACACTCCCAGGACAGGTACAGCACGGGTTAGATACAGAGTAAAGCTCCCTCTACACTGTCCCATCAGCGGGAGCAGAGGAGGAGCAGCCGGGTATAAAAACCCATGACCAGCGAGGCCCGAGAGCACTCGGAGCAGCGGGAGCAGAGGAGGAGCAGCCGGGTATAAAAACCCACGACCAGCGAGGCCCGAGAGCACTCGGAGCAGCGGGAGCAGAGGAGGAGCAGCCGGGTATAAAAACCCACGACCAGCGAGGCTTACCAACTCCGCAGCGGGGAGAGAGGTAAAAAATAGTCAGTGTGTGACATCACCAGGGAGCAGGTAAGTGATTGGTTGGTGAGTATTTCTCTTTTTTAAACTTTAACTCTGTAGTTTATCGTTACTAGGGTCTTTTCTGGTGTAGCAGGTACTGTTGGTAGACTATACAAGAGCCTTAGAGATATCTTAAATTGGTGATAGTAAATTAATTTAAATTAATTAAGGGGAAAGTCATGCCAGGAGAGCCCAGCCCCATGATGTGCTCCTCCTGCTCCATGTGGGAATTCAGGGGCACTGCCCCTGGTGACTACGTGTGCAGGAAATGCATCCATCTGCAGCTATTAGCAGACCGCATTGAGGAGCTGGAGCTGCGGGTGGATGGGTTGTGGAGCATTCACGAGGCTGAGAAGTTCGTGGATAGCACGTTTAGTGAGTTGGTCACACCGCAGGGAAGGGCTGCACAGGAAGAAAGGAAATGGGTGACCACCAGGCGGAGCAATAGAAGTAGGCAGGTAGTGCAGGAAACCCCTGTGACCATTCCCCTCTCAAACAAGTATACCGTTTTGGATACTGTTGGGGGGAATGACTCACCAGGGGAAGGCAGCAGCAGCCAGCTTCCTGGCACTGGGGGCACTCCTGCTGCCCAGGAGGGGAGGAAAAAGAGTGGGAGAGCAATAGTCGTAGGGGATTCTATAGTAAGGGGAACAGATAGGCGTTTCTGTGGCCGTAGACGTGAATCCAGGATGGTTTGTTGCCTCCCTGGTGCCAGGGTCAAGGATGTCACTGAGCGGCTGCAGGGCATTCTGGAGGGGGAGGGTGAACAGCCAGAGGTCGTGGTCCACATTGGTACCAACGACATAGGTAAAAAGAGGGATGAGGTCCTGCAGCAAGAATTTAGGGAGCTAGGGGCAAGATTAAGGAGCAGGACCTCAAAGGTTGTAATCTCTGGATTACTCCCGGTGCCACGTGCTAGTGAGTATAGGAATAGGAGGATAGAACAGATGAATGCGTGGCTAAAGGGATGGTGCAGGAGGGAGGGCTTTAGTTTCCTGGATCACTGGGTCTGCTTCTGGGAAAGGTGGGACTTGTACAAGTCGGACGGTTTACACCTGAACCAGAGGGGAACCAATATCCTTGCGGGGAGGTTTGCTAGCACTGCTGGGGGGGGTTTAAACTAATTCGGCAGGGGGATGGGATACAGAGTGGAGCTATAGTAGGGGGTGATGTACAGCCAAATAAGGAGGAAAAAACAAGTCAGCAGGGAAGGCAGAGCAAAGATGTGAAGGCAAAAGGGAATATGGCAGGGCTGGAAGGCATTTATTTTAATGCAAGGAGTCTTGCAAATAAGGTGGATGAACTGAAGTTGTTGTTGAACACATGGGAGTACGATATTGTTGCTATCACGGAGGCATGGTTGAGGGAGGGTCAGGACTGGCAGCTAAATATTCCGGGGTATAGAATCTTCAGGCGAGACAGAGGGGGGTGTAAAAGGGGAGGGGGTGTTGCAATATTAATTAAGGAGTCTATTACTGCTGTAAGGAGGGATGATATATTAGCGGGTTCCTCTAATGAGGCCATATGGGTAGAACTTAAAAACAAAAAGGGGTCAAGCACCTTGCTGGGAGTGTACTATAGGCCCCCAAACAGTCAGGGGGAGATAGAGGAACAGATATGCAGGCAGATATCAGAAAAGTGTGAAAATAATAGGGTAGTAATAGTGGGGGATTTCAACTTCCCCAATATAAATTGGGATAGTCAGAGTGTGAAAGGCTTGGAGGGAGCAGAATTCTTAAAGTGCATCCAGGAAAGCTTTTTGAGCCAACATGTAGAAAGTCCTACAAGAGAGGGGGCGGTACTGGACCTAATTCTAGGGAATGTAGCCGGGCAGGTGGTGGAAGTGTCTGTAGGAGAGCATTTTGGCGATAGTGACCACAATTCGGTGAGATTTAAGGTGGTCATGGAAAAAGACAAAGACGGCCCGGAAATCAGGGTTCTAAATTGGGGGAAGGCCTATTTTAATAAGATAAGACAGGATCTGGCAAAAGTGGACTGGGAGCAGCTACTTATAGGAAAATCCACATCAAAACAGTGGGAGGCTTTCAGAAGGGAAATAGAGAGAGTACAACACCAACATGTTCCTGTAAAGGTCAAGGGTGGGACCAACAAGCAAAGGGAACCTTGGATGACAAAGGATATACAAAAATGCATTAGGAAAAAAAGGGGGGCTTTTGGCAGTTACAAAAGACAAAAGACGGTGGAAGCCCTAGAGGAGTATAGGAGGTGCAGGGGCATACTTAAAAAGGAAATTAGGAGGGCGAGGAGGGGCCATGAAATAACACTGACGAGCAAAATAAAGGAAAATCCTAAGATGTTTTATAAGTATATTAAGGGCAAGAGGATAACCAGGGAAAGGGTAGGGCCCATTAGGGACCAAAGTGGCAAGCTGTGTGTAGAGCCAGATGAAGTAGGTGGGGTTTTAAATGAATTTTTTGCCTCAGTGTTCACTATGGAGAAAGACGATGTAGATATAGAAGTCGGGCAAGGGGACTGTGACATACTTGAACATATTAGCATCGAGAGGGAGGAGGTACTAGCGGTTTTAGCAGGCCAAAAAGTGGATAAATCCCCAGGCCCGGACGAGATGTATCCCAGGCTGTTGTGTGAGGCAAAGGAGGAGATTGCAGGGGCTCTGACACAAATTTTCAGAACCTCTCTGGCCACAGGGGATGTACCAGAGGACTGGAGAACAGCTAATGTAGTACCATTATTCAAGAAGGGTAGCAGGGATAAACCAGGGAATTACAGGCCAGTGAGCCTAACATCTGTGGTAGGGAAATTATTGGAAAAAATTCTGAGGGACAAAATTAGTCTCCACTTGGAGAGGCAAGGATTAATCGGGAATAGTCAGCATGGCTTTGTCAAGGGTAAATCATGTCTGACCAATCTGATTGAATTTTTCGAGGGGGTGACTAGGTGTGTGGATGAGGGAAATGCTGTGGATGTGGTTTACATGGACTTCAGTAAAGCTTTTGACAAGGTCCCGCATAGGAGACTGGTCAAGAAGGTAAGAGCCCATGGGATCCAGGGGGCCTTGGCGCGTTGGATCCTAAACTGGCTGAGTGGCAGGAGGCAGAGGGTGATGGTCGAAGGTTGCTTTTGTGACTGGAAGCCTGTGTCCAGTGGGGTACCTCAGGGATCGGTGCTGGGTCCCTTGCTGTTTGTGATCTACATTAATGATTTGGATGAGAATGTAAAGGGTATGATCAGTAAGTTCGCGGATGACACGAAAATTGGTGGGGTGGTAAATTGCGAGGAGGAAAGCCTCAGGCTACAGGACAATATTAACGGGTTGGTCAGATGGGCGGAAAAGTGGCAAATGGAATTTAACCCGGAAAAGTGCGAGGTGATGCATTTTGGACGGACAAATAAGGCAAGGGAATACACAATGAGTGGTAGGACCCTAGGAAGTACAGAGGGTCAGAGGGACCTTGGTGTACATGTACATAGTTCCCTGAAGGCAGCGGAACAGGTAGATAAGGTGGTTAAAAAGGCTTATGGGATACTTGCCTTCATTAGCAGAGGCATAGAATATAAGAGCAGGGAGGTTATGATGGAGCTGTACAAAACGCTGGTGAGTCCACAGCTGGAGTACTGTGTGCAGTTCTGGTCGCCTCACTATAGGAAGGATGTGATTGCTTTGGAGAGGGTGCAGAGAAGATTCACCAGGATGTTACCTGGGATGGAGCGCCTCAGCTATGAAGAGAGACTGGACAGGCTGGGGTTGTTTTCCTTGGAGCAAAGAAGGCTGAGGGGGGACCTGATTGAGGTGTACAAAATGATGAGGGGCATAGATAGGGTAGATAAAGAGGAACTTTTCCCCTTAGTAGGGGGGTCAATAACAAGGGGGCACAGATTCAGGGTAAGGGGCAGGAGATTTAGGGGGGATTTGAGGAGGAACTTTTTCACCCAGAGGGTGGTTGGAAGCTGGAACTCACTGCCTGAAAGGGTGGTAGAGGCAGGAACCCTCACAACATTCAAGAAGCATTTGGATGAGCACTTGAAATGCCATTGCATACAAGGCTATGGACCAAATGCTGGAAAATGGGATTAGACTGGACAGGGAGGGTGGGCGGCGCAGACACGATGGGCCGAAGGGCCTCTTTCTGTGCTGTAAAACTCTATGACTCTATGACTATGACTCCCAGGACAGGTACAGCACGGGTTAGATACAGAGTAAAGCTCCCTCTACACTGTCCCATCAAACACTCCCAGAGCAGGTACAGCACGGTTCCATACAGAGTAAAGCTCCCTCTACATTCACAGGGCAGAATGAGTCTAAATCTGCCTGCACTGTGCCCCATTCACTACTTACTATCCCTCTGTCGAGCCGGCTATTGATGAGAATGTGCCCTGTGAGAATGTCGAAGGAGTAGCTTGGAGGCAGTTCCTGAACTCCTTCCTGTTCAGTGTCGGGTTGCGTGTCAGGGAGCTGATAAACGGGTTATGTTTCTGTCTATTGCACGCAACTGTTGAGTGGAATGCAGCATATCGGGGAGCAGTACCAAGCCGGAATCATCCGCTCACTGATTTTGTTGAAACTCTGGGCTGGAATCCTATCAGTTTCCCCACTGTCTCTACCCCTTCAGCTCTCCTCCTGTTTTTTAAAAACTTTTATTCCCTCAAACAAGATTGAGGGGCGATCTGGCTGAGTTGCTTTGAAGCGAGCTGGTGGCCACCCCGTGATCCGCAGTATCACTCGATCACGCACAAGCCCTTGGAAGAGGGGCAAGCAGTTGCCCCACCCCCTCCTTTCCAGCTCATACATCTGGGCCTAAGGATGGCGACATTCGACAAGCTTAGGATCAGACCGACCAGAAAGTCCCCCAACTTACTCATAGTAGCAGGAGGAGGCCATTCAGCCCCTCGACTCTGTTCCAGTCCCAGGCTCCTGATCTTTTGCCACCCGGTGTGCTGGGGAGAGCGGGCAGCTTGGAGGATCTCCTCCTGGGCCTGCTACTGGTCCTCTTTAAAAGCAGCCCATTGTTCATTACAGTTTTGCCTGCCAATCTTTGATTCCAATTTACCTGGGCCAGCTCCATTCTCAACCCACTGAAATTTGCCTTCCTCCAATTAAGTATTTTTACTCTAGATTGCTCCTCTCCTTTTCCATAGCTGTCCTTTTCCATAGCTAATCTAAACCTTATGATACTGTGATCACTGTTCCCTAAATGTTCCCCTACTGACACTTGCTCCACTTGACCCACCTCATTCCCCAGAACCAGATCCAGCAATGCCTCCTTCCTCGTTGGGCCGGAAATGTACTGACCAAGAAAGTTCTCCTGAACACACTTCAGAAATTCTTCTCCCTCTCTGCCCTTTACACTATTACTATCCCAGTCTATTTTAGGATAATTGAAGTCCCCCATTATCACTACTCATTAGTTCTTGCACCTCTCTGTAATTTCCCTGCAAATTTGCTCCTCCATATCTTTCCCACTAGTTGGTGGTCTTTAGAATACACCTAGTAGTGTAATGGCACCTCTATTGTTTCTCAACTCTAACCAAATCAATTCTGTCCTTGACCCCTCCAGGACATCCTTTCTGTCCAGCACTGTAATATTCGTGTCCCAAAGCCAGACAGCAGTATCCCAAGGCCAGAAATGCTACTTCTGTGGCCAGGCCAAACACCCCAGAGCGCGCTGCCCGGCGAAGAATGCAACCTGCTCGGGCTGCGGGAAAAAGGGACACTACGCTAGCGTCTGCAAGGCCAAAGCCACCCCGAACGCCAGCAGCGCCGCGTGTGGGCCGTGCGAGCCGCCATCTTGGGCCCCCAACAGCGCCGCGTGTGGGCCGTGCGGGCCGCCATCTTGGGCCTCCCCAGCCATGTGCGAACCACCGCAGCAGCAGCCATCTTGGACGACTCCAGCCACATGGGAATCATGGACGCCGCCATCTTGGACACCAGCCGGGACGCAGCAGGCCGCCAACCCCCCCCCATCTGATACCCGCAGCGACACACCGACCCCTATGCTGGCCTCTTTTACGCTGGACCAAACGAGACCGCACCAACTAGCTCGGTCCAAAATGGACGTTAAGGTAAACGGCCATGCAATAAACTGCCTTTTTGACTCCGGGAGCACAGAGAGCTTCATCCACCCCGACACGGTGCGGCGTTGCTCTCTCCCAGTCCTGCCTGCGCACCAGCGGATTTCTATGGCCGCCGAGTCCCAGTCAGCGGACATTGGCGGCTACTGCGTGGTGACACTAGTAGTAGACGGGACTGTGTTCAATAATTTTAAACTCCTGGTCCTGCCCCAACTTTGCGCTGCCGTTCTACTGGGGTTGGATTTCCAGTGCCACCTCAAAAGCGTTACGATGGCGTACGGTGGCCCCCTCCCCCCACTCACAGTCCGCAGCCAGCAGCCTCCAAATTGCCCGCCGCGCACCAGATGCAACCTCTCCACACTCAGAGTCCCACCCCCCCCACTGTTTGCTAACCTCACCCCCGACTGTAAGCCCATCGCCACAAAGAGCAGGCGATACAGTGCCGGGGACAGGGTTTTCATCAAAACCGAAGTGGAGCGGCTCCTGAAGGAGGGGATTATTGAGGGCAGCTCCAGCCCCTGGCGAGCCCAGGTTGTGGTCGTTAAGACCGGCGAGAAACAACGCCTGGTCATCGACTACAGCCAAACAATAAACCGCTACACCCTGCTGGACACCTACCCACTCCCCCGCATAGCTGACATGGTCAACCAGATCGCGCAGTACCGCGTCTTTTCGACCATTGACCTGAAATCAGCGTACCACCAGCTCCCCATCTGCCCCGAAGACCGCCAGTATACTGCTTTTGAGGCAAACGGCCGCCTCTATCACTTCCTTAGGGTTCCCTTTGGCGTTACCAACGGGGTCTCCGTCTTCCAAAGGGAGATGGACCGGATGGTCGATCAAAGCGCGCTGCAGGCCACTTTCCCTTCCCTAGACAATGTGACCATCTGCGGCCGTGACTTGCAGGACCATGACGCAAACCTCGAGAAATTCCTCCGCACCGCCCAACTCCTGAACCTGACATATAACAAGGAGAAGTGCATATTCCGCACAGACCGCCTCGCCATCCTTGGCTGTGCTGTGGAACACGGGGTCATCGGTCCCGACCCGGACCGGATGCGTCCCCTTATGGAACTCCCACTGCCCCACTGCCTAAAAGCTCTGAAGAGGTGCCTAGGGTTTTTTTCCTACTACGCCCAGTGGGTCCCCTACTATGCAGACAAAGCCCGTCCGCTGATCAAATTCACCTCTTTTCCCCTGATGGCAGAGGCCCGCTCGGCCTTCCACCGTATCAAGGAGGACATTGCCAAAGCCACCATGCACGCAGTGGACGAATCCATCCCCTTCCAGGTGGAAAGCGATGCGTCCGACTTCGCTCTGGCCACCACCCTTAATCAGGTGGAGAGACCTGTGGCATTCTTCTCACGAACCCTCCAGGGCCCGGAGACCAGACACTCCGTGGTCGAGAAGGAGGCCCAGGCTATTGTGGAGGCTGTGCGTCATTGGAGGCACTACCTGGCCGGAAAACGATTTACCCTGCTCACTGACCAGCGTTCAGTTGCTTTTATGTTCAACAACAAGCAGAGGGGCAAAATCAAAAATGACAAGATCTTGAGGTGGAGAATCGAACTTTCCACCTACATGTACCCGCCTTGGTTCCGTAATCCTTAATACCCTTGCCTAACAAAAATCGATCAATCTCAGTTTTGAAATTTTCAATTGACCCCCAACCACAACAGCTTTTTGAGGGAGAGAGTTCAAGAATTATAATGGGGAATAAGGAAATGGCCGAGAAATTAAACAAATACTTTGTGTCTGTCTTCACGGAAGACGACGCAATAAACTTCCCGGAAATAGTGTCGAACCAAGGGTTTAGCGAGAATGAGGAACTGAAAGAATTTAGTATTAGTAAAAAAATAGTACTAGAGAAATTAATGGGACTGAAGGCCAATAAATCCCCATGACCTGATGGCCTACATCCTAGGGTTTTGAAAGAGGTGGCTATAGAGAGTGGGTGCACTGGTTGTCATTTTCCAAAATTCCTTAAATTCTAGAACACGGATTGGAAGGTAGCAAATGTAACCCCACTATTTAAGAAAGGAGGGAGAGAGAAAACAGGGAACTATAGACCAGTTAGCCTGACATCAGTCGTAGGGAAAATGCTGGAATCTATTATTAAGGACGTGGTAACAGGGCACTTAGAAAATAATAATAGGATTGGGCAGAGTCAACACGGATTTATGAAAGGGAAATCGTGTTTGACAAATCTATTAAATTTTTTTGAGGTTGTAACTAGCAGAATAGATAAGGGGAAACCAGTGGATGTGGTGTATTTGGATTTTCAGAAGGCATTCGATAAGGTGCCACACAAGAGGTTATTAAACAAAATTAGGGCTCATGGGATTGAGGATTGGTTAATGGACAGAAAACAGAGAGTAGGAATAAACGGGTCATTTTCGGGTTGGCAGACTGTAATTAATGGGGTACCGCAAGGATCAGGGGCTTGGGCCTCAGCTATTCACAATCTACATCAATGATTTGGAACCAAATGTAATATATCCAAGTTTGCTGATGATACAAAGCTGGGTGGGAATGTAAATTGTGAGGAAGAGGCAAGGAGGCTTCAAGGGGATATAGACAGGCTAAGTGAGTGGGCAAGAACACGGCAAATGGAATATAATGTGGAGAAATGTTAAGTTATCCACTTTGGTCGGAAAAATAGAAAAGCAAAGTATTTTTTAAATGGTGAGAGATTGGGAAATATTGGTGTTCAGAGGGACTTGGTGGTCCTTGTATACAAATCACTGAAAGTTAACAGGCAGGTACAGCAAGCAATTAGGAAAGCAAATGGTATGTTGGCTTTTATTACAGGAGGATTTGAGTATAAGAGTAAAGACGTCTTACTGCAATTATACAGGGCCCTGGTGAGACCATACCTGGAGTACTGTGTACAGTTTTGGTCTCCTTACCTAAGGAAGGATATACTTACCATATAGGGAGTGCAACAAAGGTTCACCAGACTGGTTCCTGGGATGGGGGGATTGTCCTATGAGGACAGATTGAGTAGACTAGGCCTATATTCTCTAGATTAGAAGAATGAGAGGTGATCTCATTGAAACATGCAAAATTCTTACAGGGCTTGACAGGGTAGATGCTGGGAGGATGTTTCCCCTGGCTGGGGAGTCTAGAACCAGGGGTCACAGTCTCAGAATAAGGGGTCGGCCATTTAGGACTGAGATGAGGAGAAGTTTCTTCACTCAGAGTGTGGTGAATCTTTGGAATTCTCTACCCCCTACCCCAGAGGGCTGTGGAGGCTCAGTCAATGAGTATATTCAAGACAGAGATCGATAGATTTTTGAATATTAAGGGAATCAAGGGATATGGGGATTGTGCAGGAAAGTGGAGATGAGGTAGAAGATCAGCCATGATCTTATTGAATGGCAGAGCAGGCTCAAAGGGCCGAATGGCCGACTCCTGCTCCTATTCCTTATGTGCTTATGTAAGATTACCACTACCATTTGTGTGAAGAAATGCTTCCTGACATCACCCCTGAACGGCCTAGTTCTAAATTTAAGGTTATGCCCCCTTGTTCTGACTCAACCGGCCTTCCCTCCTCTCTCAGCACTGGCACCCCGGCCTTCCCTCCTTTCCCAGCACTGGCACTGCCAGCCTTCCCTCGACCCCCAGCACTGGCACTGCCAGCCTTCCCTCCTCTCCCAGCACTGGCACTGCCAGGCTTCCCTCGACCCCCAGCACTGGCACCGCCAGCCTTCCCTCCTCTCCCAGCACTGGCACCACCAGCCTTCCCTCCTCTCCCAGCACTGGCACCACCAGCCTTCCCTCCTCTCCCAGCACTGGCACCGCCAGCCTTCCCTCCTCTCCCAGCACTGGCACCGCCAGCCTTCCCTCCTCTCCCAGCACTGGCACCGCCAGCCTTCCCTCCTCTCCCAGCACTGGCACCGCCAGCCTTCCCTCCTCTCCCAGCACTGGCACCGCCAGCCTTCCCTCCTCTCCCAGCACTGGCACCACCAGCCTTCCCTCCTCTCCCAGCACTGGCACCGCCAGGCTTCCCTCGACCCCAGCACTGGCACCGCCAGCCTTCCCTCCTCTCCCAGCACTGGCACCACCAGCCTTCCCTCCTCTCCCAGCACTGGCACCGCCGGCCTTCCCTCCTCTCCCAGCACTGGCACCACCAGCCTTCCCTCCTCTCCCAGCACTGGCACCACCAGCCTTCCCTCCTCTCCCAGCACTGGCACCGTCAGCCTTCCCTCCTCTCCCAGCACTGGCACCGCCAGCCTTCCCTCGACCCCCAGCACTGGCACCGCCAGCCTTCCCTCCTCTCCCAGCGCTGAAACATAGAAACATAGAAGATAGGAGCAGGAGCAGGCCATTCGGCCCCTCGAGGCTGCTCCGCCATTCAATGCGATCATGGCTGATCATCCAAATTCAGTACCCTGCCCCTGCTTTCTCCCCATATCCCTTGATCCCTTTAGCCTTAAGAAATATATCTAACTGAATATATTTAATGAATTGGCCTCTACTGCCTTCTGTGGTAGAGAATGCCACAGGTTCACCACTCTCTGGGTGAAGAAATTCCTCCTCATCTCTGTCCTAAATGGCCTACCCCTTATCCTTAGACTGTGACCCCTGGTTCTGGACTCCCTGGCCATCGGGAACATCCTTCCTGCATCTAGTCTGTCTAGTCCTGTTAGAATTTTATAAGTTTCGATGAGATCCCCTCTCATTCTTCTAAACTCCAGCGAGTACAAGCCCAATCGTCCCAATCTCTCCTCATAAGTCATTCCTGCCATCCCAGGTGAATCTTCGCTGCACTCCTTCCATGGCAAGAACATCCTTCCTCAGATAAGGCAACCAAAACTGCACACAATACTCAAGATGTGGTCTCACCAAGGCCCTGTACAACTGCAGCAAGACATCCTTGTTCCTGTACTCAAACCCTCTCGCTACGAAGGCCAACATACCATTTCCCTTCTTTACCGCCTGCTGCACCTGCACTGGCACCGCCAGCCTTCCCTCTTCTCCCAGCACTGGCACCGCCAGCCTTCCCTCCTCTCCCAGCACTGGCACCGCCAGCCTTCCCTCCTCTCCCAGCACTGGCACCGCCAGCCTTCCCTCCTCTCCCAGCACTGGCACCGCCAGCCTTCCCTCTTCTCCCAGCACTGGCACCGCCAGCCTTCCCTCCTCTCCCAGCACTGGCACCGCCAGCCTTCCCTCCTCTCCCAGCACTGGCACCGCCAGCCTTCCCTCCTCTCCCAGCACTGGCACTGCCAGCCTTCGCTCCTCTCCCAGCACTGGCACCGCCAGCCTTCCCTCCTCTCCCAGCACTGGCACTGCCAGCCTTCGCTCCTCTCCCAGCACTGACACCGCCAGCCTTCCCTCCTCTCCCAGCACTGGCACCGCCAGCCTTCCCTCCTCTCCCAGCACTGGCACTGCCAGCCTTCCCTCCTCTCCCAGCACTGGCACCGCCAGCCTTCGCTCCTCTCCCAGCACTGGCACCGCCAGCCTTCCCTCCTCTCCCAGCACTGGCACCGCCAGCCTTCCCTCCTCTCCCAGCACTGGCACCGCCAGCCTTCCCTCGGCTCCCAGCACTGGCACCGCCAGCCTTCCCTCCTCTCCCAGCACTGGCACCGCCAGCCTTCCCTCCTCTCCCAGCACTGGCACCGCCAGCCTTCCCTCCTTTTCCAGCACTGACACCGCCAGCCTTCCCTCCTCTCCCAGCACTGGCACCACCAGCCTTCCCTCCTTTCCCAGCACTGGCACCGCCAGCCTTCCCTCCTCTCCCAGCACTGGCACCGCCAGCCTTCCCTCCTCTCCCAGCACTGGCACCACCAGCCTTCCCTCCTCTCCCAGCACTGACACCGCCAGCCTTCCCTCCTCTCCCAGCACTGGCACCACCAGCCTTCCCTCCTTTCCCAGCACTGGCACCGCCAGCCTTCCCTCCTCTCCCAGCACTGGCACCGCCAGCCTTCCCTCCTCTCCCAGCACTGGCACCGCCAGCCTTCCCTCGACCCCCAGCACTGGCACCGCCAGCCTTCCCTCCTCTCCCAGCACTGGCACCGCCAGCCTTCCCTCCTCTCCCAGCACTGGCACCGCCAGCCTTCCCTCCTCTCCCAGCACTGGCACCGCCAGCCTTCCCTCGACCCCCAGCACTGGCACCGCCAGCCTTCCCTCCTCTCCCAGCACTGGCACCGCCAGCCTTCCCTCCTCTCCCAGCACTGGCACCGCCAGCCTTCCCTCCTCTCCCAGCACTGGCACCGCCAGCCTTCCCTCCTCTCCCAGCACTGGCACCGCCAGCCTTCCCTCCTCTCCCAGCACTGGCACCGCCAGCCTTCCCTCCTTTTCCAGCACTGACACCGCCAGCCTTCCCTCCTCTCCCAGCACTGGCACCACCAGCCTTCCCTCCTTTCCCAGCACTGGCACCGCCAGCCTTCCCTCGGCCCCCAGCACTGACACCGCCAGCCTTCCCTCCTCTCCCAGCACTGGCACCGCCAGCCTTCCCTCCTTTTCCAGCACTGGCACCGCCAGCCTTCCCTCCTCTCCCAGCACTGGCACCGCCAGCCTTCCCTCCTCTCCCAGCACTGGCACCGCCAGCCTTCCCTCCTTTTCCAGCACTGACACCGCCAGCCTTCCCTCCTTTTCCAGCACTGGCACCACCAGCCTTCCCTCCTCTCCCAGCACTGGCACCGCCGGCCTTCCCTCGGCCCCCAGCACTGGCACCACCAGCCTTCCCTCCTCTCCCAGCACTGGCACCACCAGCCTTCCCTCCTCTCCCAGCACTGGCACCGCCAGCCTTCCCTCTTCTCCCAGCACTGGCACCACCAGCCTTCCCTCTTCTCCCAGCACTGGCACCGCCAGCCTTCCCTCTTCTCCCAGCACTGGCACCGCCAGCCTTCCCTCCTTTCCCAGCACTGGCACCGCCGGCCTTCCCTCGGCCCCCAGCACTGGCACCGCCAGCCTTCCCTCGGTTCAGTGTCAGCTGTGGCTCAGTTGGTAGCACATGCTCCTCTGAGTCAGAAGGTTGTGGGTTCAAGTCTCACTCCAGGGACTTGAGCACATAAAGCTAGGCTGACACTCCAGTGCAGTGCTGAGGGAGTGTTGCACTGTCAGAGGTGCCGTCTTTCGGATGAGATGTTAAACCGAGGCCCCGTCTGCTCTCGCAGGTGGGTGTAAAAGATCCCATGGCACTATTTCGAAGAAGGGCAGGGGTGTTATCCCCAGTGTCCTGGCCAATATTTATCCCTCAATCAACATCACTGAAACAGATGATCTGGTCATTATCATGTTGTTTATGGGAGCATACTGTGCGCAAATTGGCAGCCGCATTTCCCACATTAACAGGACATAGAAAGGCTAGCAGAATGGGCAGAAAAGTAGCAGATGGAATTTAATACAGAGGACTGTGAGGTGATGTATTTTGGCAGAAGGAACAGGGAGAGGCAATATACACTTAATGGCACAGTTTTAAAGAGTGTGCAGGGACAGAGGGACCTGGGTGTTAATGTGCATCGGCCCCTGAAGGTGGCGGGACATATTGAGAGAGTGGTTAGCAAAGCATATTGGGATCTTGGGTTTCATAAATAGAGGTATTGAGTACAAAAGTAGAGAAGTTATGCTGAACCTTTATAAAGCGCTGGTTAGGCCACAACTGGAGTATTGCATCCAGTTCGGGTCACCACACTTTAGGAAGGATGTGAAGGGTCTTGAGAGGGTGCAGAGGAGATTTACCAGAATGGTTCCGGGGATGGGGGATCTTAGCTACAAGGACAGATTGGAGAAGCTGGATTTGTTTTCATTAGAGTAAAGGAAGTTGAGGGGTGATTTGATAGAGGTGTACAAGATTATGATAGGTTTGGATAGGCTGGACGGGGAAAGGCTGTTCCCACTAGTTGATGGTACAAGGACTAGGGGACACAGATTTATGGTTTTGGGCAAGAGATACAGGGGGGATCTAAGGAAAAACTTTTTTCGCAGCGGTGGTGATGACCTGGAATTCGCTGCCGACAGAAGTGGTGGAAGCGGAGACACTCAGGCCTAGAAATTGGGTATAGCCCCGCTTAGGGCGTTAGACTTGGCGCTGCGCAAAGTTTTGCGCCAGGCGCAATTTAGTGCCACCTAGCGCGATATTGAGTCGTAGCGCCCCTAAGGTGATCGCGGCGCTGAATCAGGCATTGCACGGTAGACTTAGGGCGCTAACATGGCGGCGCAACTCAATATCGGGGCGGCCGGGTGCAGCGCAGGTGCAGTCAATCATCGATGCTCACGAGGGAGTCAGGAGCCGGCCAGCTCTTAAAGGGGTGGGTCCAGAAGGATCAGCAGCCACACTCTGCGCCCTGCAGAACTGAATTTCGGCGCTGTGTTTTGTTCTGCGCTTAAAACTTTCTGAGGATGGAGAGGGCAAGGCAAAGAGCAGAGCGCTTCACGGAGGATGCATTGGATGCATTGGTAGGCGGAGTGGAGCGCCGTCGAGCGGTCCTGTACGCAGACAATGGCAGGAGGCCTAGTCTGCAGGATTACCGCAGAGCATGGAGGGCCATCACTCAGAGGGTGAACTCCAGCAGCCTGGTGGTCAGGACTCCATTGCAGTGCCGCAAGAAATTCAACGACCTTACTTGGGTCGTCAGGGCGAGTGATGTTTTTGCCAGTCCTATTCATGCCTTCATCTGCACCTGACTTTATGGCCAATGGGTGCGCCATGCCCCAGTGGCCATCGGCGAGCACGCACCCATGGCCCTTTCTGGGAATACACTTGCACAGACAGGTGACGCCGTGATGTCAGGGCTATTCCACCAAGGGGGGCATGACATGACAGATGAGGCCATGATGTTAGGGCTATTCCACCAAGTGGGGCATGACATGACAGATGACGCCATGATGTCAGGGCTATTCCACCAAGGTGGGCATGACATGACAGATGAGGCCATGATGTCAGGGCTATTCCACCAAGGGGGGCATGACATGACAGATGAGGCCATGATGTCAGGGCTATTCCACCAAGGGGGGCATGACATGACAGATGAGGCCATGATGTCAGGGCTACTCCACCAAGGGGGGCATGACATGACAGATGAGGCCATGATGTCTCATCATTTCCTGTCCTTTCTCCTGCAGTCCAAGCTGGCAAGGAACCGGCGAGAACAGCTCCGGACCGGTGGAGGACCGCCAAACCTCCAGAACCTGACGGACCTGGAGGAGCGAGTGCACCAGATTGTTGGCGGCCGCCTGGCTGGTCCTGTCACCACTGGAGCAGCCGACCCCATTGTGCACGGCGATGGTAAGGTTATGACCTTTTTGATCTGTGTCCTTCCACTTGTGAGCCCCCACTGGCATGCTTTTTCACTGTGGACCCATGTCATAGCATTGCACCAATCTTGCATCCCTTGCTGCAACCCTCTCCTCTCGCTAAAGCCACTCTTCAACCTCCCTGCTTTCAGATGCTGCATCACCAGATCGGGAGCTGGGCCCTCAAGCTGCCAGTCCCACTTAGTCCGGAGGCGACCAGCTGGAGGAAGCCGGACCTTCCATGCCAGCCTCAGGGGAGGCACACCAGCTGCAGAGTGGGGATAGTTCTTCCCTGGAGGGGAGCAGGGGGGTGGGGTGCCTCTGATGAGGAACCAGCTCCAGGAACCAGCGGGCTGCACCAACGCAGGGGGGGAAGGGAAGCTTGGGAGCCGTCTCCCCGGAGGCCGAGTCAGGCCACCATGACTGCTGCACAGAGCGCAGAGGAGGTTCGGTCCCTAGCTGAAATGAGCGCCCAGGCTCAGCTCAGGCACAATGAGCTGATCGCTGCAGTGGCAAGGCTGCCTGAAGCCATTGACACACTGGCAGGGGGTCTCCAGGACTTCGGTGCAGCTGTCCAGGGCTTCACCGATGCACTGGGAAGGACTTTCCAGGGCTTCACCGATGCACAGGAAAGGACTGTCCAGGGCTTCACCAAAGCACTGGGAAGGACTTTCCAGGGCTTCATCGAAGCACTGGCACCTGCCACGCAGTCACTCGCTGGCCTCATGCAGGCGCAGATTGAGGCCACGCGAGCACTGACTGCTGCCACCGTTGAAGGATCAGGTAGGATTACCCGGGGCCCTTGCAGCACCACAGCAGGGCATCAATCTGTGGGCCAGCCGATTGGGGCGCATGCTGCGCTGCTGCCCCGTCAGAGTGCCAGTGTGTCGCACGCCCATGGAGCAGGTGTCCGCTCTCAGGATGTCAGCATTCCTGATGCCACCACTGGCACGTCACCACTGCAGCTGCCACCACCTGCAGGACAGACTGCATCCGCCCATGAGCAGTTGGAGCAGTCAGCACCCGGGCCCTCCAAGCCCAGAGGTCGTCCAGCCCGTCCCTCAGGGGCTTCTGCGCTTTTGGCCACTCAGCAGGCCTCCCCCAGCCTTGATGCAGCCACTGGGGTCCAATTAAGGAGGAGCTGCAGGGAGGGAAGGGGGCGTTCCAGAGAGAGAAGTCGAAGCCCATCAAGGGGTCAAAAGTAGAGCGAGCTTCAGAGACGGCGAGGTTGAACATTTCAGGGCCCTCTACAGCTCTTGTGAATGATGGGGATGTGTTGGTTACTGTCGCGGGTTTGGCAGACATTAAAGTTGTATTTCCTTGCTGATGTGTTAAATCCTTAGTTATGTGTTAAGCCATTACTTAAGTGTTATTTCGTTAGTTTTGCTTTCTGCTGCAATTGCTTTATGAAGTTGGAAGGGCTCCACTTTTTTGAAAATAAAGACATTTTTTTATTAACACTGGACATCTAAACTATTTACACTTAATCTGTCCTTCATAGGCTTTGGGTGAACCGGACGGTCCTCTCCCAAACACACCAAGCAATCTGTCAGTGGGGCCTAGAAATGAGTCGTTATGAGCCTCTGACGAACGGCCCTCCCGTCCTCCTCCTCCTCCTCCTCCTCGTCCTCCTCCTCCTCCTCGTCCACCTCCTCCACCTCCTCCTCCGCCGGTCCTTCAAGCTCGGCTGGCATTGGCTGGGTGCGTTGGATGGCGAGGTTGTGGAGCATGCAGCAGACAACGACGATGTAGGAGACTTGCTCCGGCGAGTACTGCAGGGCGCCCTCCAAATGGTCGAGACATCGGAACCGCTGCTTCAGCACGCCGATTGTGCGCTCCACAGTGTTCCGCGTCGCCTGATGGCTGGAGTTGTAGTTCTCCTCTGCCTGGGTGCTGGGCGAACGTAGCGGGGTCATAAGCCATGGGCACAGAGGATAGCTCTTGTCTCCGAGAAGCCAGCCTCGTGGGTGAGCCGGGGCCTCGAAAAGGTCTGCCACTGTGGTCTGACGCAGGATGAAAGCGTCGTGGCTGCTGCCAGGGAATTGTGCGTTGACCGCGAGGATCAGCAGCCGGTGGTCACACACCAGCTGTACATTAAGGGAGTGGAACCCCTTGCGGTTGCGGTAATCCTCGGGATTGTTCACAGGCGCCAGCAAAGCAATGTGTGTACAGTCAATGGCGCCCTGCACCATGGGGAAGCCAGCTATTGCCGCGAAGCCTTCTGCGCGCTCCTGCTGCTTCTCCGGTGTCAAAGGGAACGAAATAAATTGCCGCCTCCTGTTATATAGGGCATCTGTAACTTGGCGGATGCAGCAACGCACCGCAAACTGGCAAATGTTAGCTATGTCCCCAGTCGCGGCCTGAAAGGAGCCGCTGGCAAAGAAATTGAGGGCTGCAGTAACCTTTACAGGCACCGACAGAGATGTCCTGCACCGTATGCATGGCTGAAGACCATCCTGAAGCAGCTGGCACAGCTCAGTCACCACCTCCTTATGGAATCGCAGCCTTCTGACACACTGCTCCTCCGACATGTTGTGGTAGGAGAACTGCTGTCTGGAAACCCTCGCTGCGTAAGGTCTGGTGTGGCAATGTCTGTTGGCCCTCCTCCGTCTGGCCAGCCCTGGCCCTCTCTCCCTCCGTCTCTGTGCCCTCTCAAGATGTTCTAGCAGCAGGATGTTCCCTTCCAGAGCAGCCCCCATAATAAGAGTGATCAAGGTAAAGGTTGTAAGCTCTTACCAGCAGCTAGGTAATGTTCACAGGGCTAAAGGTCTTCTGGCACCGCTGGTTGAATGGCAATAAGGCTCTAGCACTGCAGCTGCTCAACTGTATCAAACCAGCCAACAAGTTGCGTTCACAAAAGGGCTGACATTTTCAGAACAGTGGTGTCCCCTTTAAACAGCGCCCCCCTACTCTGAGAGTGCCTGGGGAACGTTCCAGTGAGCTGTCACTATTAGCGCCAGGCGCAACAGAGGCGGGCGCCACCCAATTTCCGGTCCGGGGCGCTAAAAAGGCGTTGCACCATGGAATGACGTCATGATCAGCCTGCGCCCACGAGCAATATGGGGCGAGGCGCTAGGTTCCCTGCGACCGCACAGAAATTGGCTATCGCCCCACTTTTCAGCTTCTTTAGGCGATAATCGGTGGCGCTAACAACCCAATTTCTCCCCTCAATGTTTTCAAGGGGAGACTGGATAGGCACTTGAGGTAAATGTACTTGCAGATCTACAGGGATAGAGCGGGGGAATGGGGCTGAATGGATCGCTCTAGAGAGCCGGCACCGACTCGCTGGGCCGAATGGCCCCCTGTGCCGTTATAACTCTGATTACAACAGTGACTACACGGCAAACAAACAGTACTTCAATGGCAGTGAATCACTCTGGGACATCTGGTGGTCGTAAAAGGCGCTGCACAAATGCAAGGCGCTGCCTCCGGCTCCCCCGGCCCTGGCGCAGGCTCCTCCGGCGCTTCCGTCCCCCGGCTTTGGCTCTCTCGGCCCTGGCGCTCCCGGACCTCGGCACTGGCGCAGGCTCCCCGGCTTTGGCTCCCTCGGCCCTGGCGCACCCGGACCTCGGCACTGGCGCAGGCTCCCAGGCCTTCCCCGCCTCTCACAGGCCGCTCCGTTCCCCCGGCAACGCGAGGGGGGGGGTCTCCCCACAGATTGATGGACCGGTCAGCCAATCGGCAACCAGATTCGGCTCAGAGACAGTGAGCGCCGACCAATGGGCGCGGGCCTCGGACCGAGGTCCCGCCCAGACCAGGTCAGACCGCGGCCGCGAGCCTCAGGACAGTGAGAGAGAAAAAGAGACAGGTGAGTGAGAGAAAGAAAGAGGTGAGTGAGTGAGAGTAAGGAAGATAGGTCGGCGAGAGAGAGAGAGACAGGTGTGAGAGAGACAGACAGGTGAGTGAGTGAGTGAGTGAGTGAGTGAGAGAGAGGTGGGTGAGTGAGAGAGAGGTGGGTGAGTGAGAGAGAGGTGGGTGAGTGAGAGAGAGAGGTGGGTGAGAGAGAGAGGTGGGTGAGAGAGAGAGGTGGGTGAGTGAGAGAGAGAGGTGGGTGGGTGAGTGAGAGAGAGAGGTGGGTGAGTGAGAGAGAGGTGGGTGAGTGAGAGAGAGAGGTGGGTGAGTGAGAGAGAGGTGGGTGAGTGAGAGAGAGGTGGGTGAGTGAGAGAGAGGTGGGTGAGAGAGAGAGGTGGGTGAGTGAGGTCTATTCCTGAAACTTATCGAAAGCGGGATAGGGGGAAAAACATATGATGTAATTAAATCAATGTATACAAACAACAAATGTGCAGTTAAAATTGGAGACAAACAAACAAAATACTTCCCACGGGGCGGGGGGTGACGCAGGGCTCGCCAATCTGACCGACACTCTTTAATATTTACATAAATGAATTGGCAGAACTACTTGAACAATCGACAGCACCCGGCCTCACCCTATATGAATCCAAGGTTAAATTCCTCCTCTATGCAGATGACCTGGTTCTGCTGTCACCAACTAAGGAGGGTCTACAGCAGAACCTGGATCTGCTGGAGTCGGTCTGTCAGACCTGGGCCCTGACAATAAACCTCCAAAAAACCAAAGTCCTCGTGTTCCAGCAAAGATCCAGACATCAGGGACCCAAAATAAATCTCACACTAGGAACAACTAAAATCGAACAAACCACTAACTACACATACTTGGGCATAAAAATCAGCTCTACAGGAAATTTCAAACTGGCGGTGAATGAACTGAAAGAGAAAGCTAGAAGGGCTTTCTATGCCATTAAAAGATCAATCCAAATAGAAATCCCAATTAACATTTGGCTCAAAATTTTCAAATCAGTAATTGAACCAATTGCACTGTATGGCAGTGAAGTGTGGGGACCGCTAACACAACAAGATTTTGCAAAATGGGACAAACACCCAATTGAGATCCTACATGCAGAATTCTGTAAAAGTATCCTCAGGACTCAAAGGAAAACCATAAACAATGCATGCAGGGCAGAACTAGGCCAATTTCCACTAATAATTACTATCCAAAAAAGAGCCACCAAATTTTGGAAACACCTAAAAATGAGCAACCCCCACTGCTATCATTACGAAGCCTTGAAATGCCAAGAGAGGACCATAAAGAAGAACACCCTCAGTCAACTAGTCCTGGAACTCAGTGAAGCAACCACTAACACTACTAACAATAACCAGCCCCAGGACAGTGACATCGTAACACAAAGAATTCAACCCAACACAATTGTCACTAAGCAAAAGGAAAAATACCTGTCATATTGGGCAGAAACAACAAAAACCCAAAGCAAACTCAATTGCTACTTGGCCCTAAACAGACAATACAACATGGCTGAGTACCTGACCTTGGTAAAGGATAGCAAACTGAGAAAAACCTTGACAAGGTACAGACTTAGTGAACATAGCCTCGCGATCGAAAAAGGCAGACACAGGCAGACCAGGCTGCCAAGAGAGGACAGGATATGCTCTCGCTGCAGTCAGGGAGTGGTGGAGACAGAGATGCACTTCCTCACAGCCTGTGGAAAATATCAGGGCATCAGGGAGAATTTCTACCACTATGTTACAGCTTGCCATAAACAGAGGGACAACCAGTAAACCTAAGAAAAGAGTATATATAAATTATGCGAATGTATATTTATACACTCAGGGAAAAAGCTGTTTATACACTGTATGAATAGATCTGCATTTATGTGTTCAACCATAAATGTATTTTGATGCTTTGGCAACATAAGATGTACCTTGTCATGCCAATAAAGCGATTTGAATTGAATTGAATTGAGAGAGAGGTGGGTGAGTGAGAGAGAGGTGGGTGAGTGAGAGAGAGGTGGGTGAGTGAGAGAGAGGTGGGTGAGTGAGAGAGAGGTGGGTGAGTGAGAGAGAGGTGGGTGAGTGAGAGAGAGGTGGGTGAGTGAGAGAGAGGTGGGTGAGTGAGAGAGAGGTGGGTGAGTGAGAGAGAGGTGGGTGAGTGAGAGCTGAGTGAGTGAGTGAGAGCTGAGTGAGTGAGTGAGAGCTGAGTGAGTGAGTGAGAGCTGAGTGAGTGAGTGAGAGCTGAGTGAGTGAGTGAGAGCTGAGTGAGTGAGTGAGTGAGAGCTGAGTGAGTGAGTGAGAGCTGAGTGAGTGAGTGAGAGCTGAGTGAGTGAGTGAGAGCTGAGTGAATGAGAGCTGAGTGAGTGAGTGAGAGCTGAGTGAGTGAGAGGTGAGTGAGAGGTGAGTGAGTGAGTGAGAGGTGAGTGAGTGAGTGAGAGCTGAGTGAGTGAGTGAAAGCTGAGTGAGTGAGTGAGAGGTGAGTGAGTGAGTGGTGAGTGAGTGAGAGGTCAGAGTGAGTGAGTGAGTGAGAGCTCAGTGAGTGAGTGAGAGGTGAGTGAGTGAGTGAGAGGTGAGTGAGTGAGTGAGAGGTGAGTGAGTGAGTGAGAGCTGAGTGAGTGAGTGAGAGCTGAGTGAGTGAGTGAGTGAGAGCTGAGTGAGTGAGAGAGCTGAGTGAGTGAGAGCTGAGTGAGTGAGTGGTGAGTGAGAGGTGAGTGAGTGAGGTGAGTGAGTGAGAGGTGAGTGAGTGAGTGAGAGGTGAGTGAGTGAGAGAGAGGTGAGTGAGTGAGAGGTGAGTGAGTGAGAGAGAGAGAGGTGAGTGAGTGAGTGAGTGAGTGAGAGGTGAGTGAGTGAGAGCTGAGTGAGTGAGTGAGTGAGAGCTGAGTGAGTGAGTGAGAGCTGAGTGTGAGAGGTGAGTGAGTGAGAGGTGAGTGAGGGAGAGGTGAGTGAGTGAGTGAGAGGTGAGTGAGAGAGTGAGAGGCGAGTGAGTGAGTGAGAGGTGAGTGAGTGAGTGAGAGAGAGGTGAGTGAGTGAGGGAGAGGTGAGTGAGTGAGTGAGAGCTGAGTGAGTGAGTGAGAGCTGGGTGAGTGAGTGAGAGGTGAGTGAGTGAGAGAGAGAGGTGAGTGAGTGAGAGAGGTGAGTGAGAGAGGTGAGTGAGTGAGTGAGAGAGAGGTGAGTGAGTGAGTGAGAGAGAGGTGAGTGAGTGAGTGAGAGGTGAGTGAGTGAGTGAGAGAGAGGTGAGTGAGTGAGAGGTGAGTGAGTGAGTGAGAGGTGAGTGCGTGAGTGAGAGAGAGGTGAGTGAGTGAGTGAGAGGTGAGTGAGTGAGAGAGAGGTGAGTGAGTGAGAGAGGTGAGTGAGTGAGAGGTGAGTGAGTGAGTGAGAGGTGAGTGAGTGAGAGGTGCGTGAGGGAGTGAGTGAGAGGTGAGTGAGTGAGTGAGAGGTGAGTGAGGGAGTGAGAGAGAGGTGAGTGAGAGAGAGGTGAGTGAGTGAGTGAGGGAGAGGTGTCTGAGTGAGTGAGTGAGAGTTGAGTGAGTGAGTGAGAGAGGAGTGAATGAGTGAGAGAGAGGTGAGTGAGTGAGTGAGAGGTGAGCGAGTGAGTGAGAGAGAGAGAGAGAGAGCGGTGAGTGAGTGAGTGAGTGAGAGAGGTGAGTGAGTGAGAGAGAGGTGAGTGAGTGAGAGGTGAGTGAGTGAGAGGTGAGTGAGTGAGTGAGGTGAGTGAGTGAGAGAGAGGTGAGTGAGTGAGTGAGAGGTGAGTGAGCGAGAGAGAGGTGAGTGAGTGAGTGAGAGGTGAGTGAGCGAGAGAGAGGTGAGTGAGTGAGAGAGAGGTGAGTGAGTGAGAGGTGAGTGAGTGAGTGAGAGGTGAATGAGTGAGAGAGAGGTGAGTGAGTGAGAGAGAGGTGAGTGAGTGAGAGAGGTGAGTGAGTGAGAGTTGAGCGAGTGAGAGAGAGAGAGAGGTGATTGAGTGAGAGAGAGGTGAGTGAGTGAGTGAGAGAGGTGAGTGAGTGAGTGAGAGTTGAGTGAGTGAGTGAGAGAGGAGTGAGTGAGTGAGAGAGAGGTGAGTGAGTGAGTGAGAGGTGAGCGAGTGAGTGAGAGAGAGAGAGAGAGAGCGGTGAGTGAGTGAGTGAGAGAGGTGAGTGAGTGAGAGAGGTGAGTGAGTGAGAGAGAGGTGAGTGAGTGAGAGGTGAGTGAGTGAGAGGTGAGTGAGTGAGTGAGGTGAGTGAGTGAGAGAGAGGTGAGTGAGTGAGTGAGAGGTGAGTGAGCGAGAGAGAGGTGAGTGAGTGAGTGAGAGGTGAGTGAGCGAGAGAGAGGTGAGTGAGTGAGAGAGAGGTGAGTGAGTGAGAGGTGAGTGAGTGAGTGAGAGGTGAATGAGTGAGAGAGAGGTGAGTGAGTGAGAGAGGTGAGTGAGTGAGAGTTGAGCGAGTGAGAGAGAGAGAGGTGATTGAGTGAGAGAGAGGTGAGTGAGTGAGTGAGAGAGGTGAGTGAGTGAGTGAGAGTTGAGTGAGTGAGTGAGAGAGAGAGAGGTGAGTGAGTGAGAGAGGTGAGTGAGTGAGTGAGTGAGAGGTGAGTGAGTGAGTGAGAGAGAGGTGAGTGAGTGAGTGAGAGGTGAGTGAGTGAGTGAGAGGTGAGTGAGTGAGTGAGAGGTGAGTGAGTGAGAGAGGTGAGTGAGTGAGAGAGAGGTGAGTGAGTGAGTGAGAGGTGAGTGAGTGAGTGAGAGAGAGGTGAGTGAGTGAGTGAGAGAGGTGAGTGAGTGAGAGGTGAGTGAGTGAGTGAGAGGTGAGTGAGTGAGAGGTGAGTGAGTGAGAGAGAGAGGTGAGTGAGTGAGAGAGAGGTGAGTGAGTGAGAGAGAGGTGAGTGAGTGAGTGAGAGAGGTGAGTGAGAGGGAGGTGAGTGAGTGAGTGAGAGGTGAGTGAGTGAGAGAGGTGAGTAAGTGAGTGAGAGGTGAGTGAGTGAGAGAGAGGTGAGTGAGTGAGGTGTGAGTGAGTGAGTGAGAGGTGAGTGAGTGAGTGAGTGAGTGGTGAGTGAGAGAAAGGTGAGTGAGTGAGTGAGAGGTGAGTGAGTGAGTGAGGAGTGAGTGAGTGAGAGGTGCGTGAGTGAGTGAGTGAGAGAGAGGTGAGTGAGAGGTGAGTGAGTGAGAGAGAGGTGTGTGAGTGAGTGAGTGAGAGAGAGGTGAGTGAGTGAGAGGTGAGTGAGTGAGTGAGAGAGAGGTGAGTGAGTGAGTGAGAGAGAGATGAGTGAGTGAGTGAGAGGTGAGTGAGTGAGAGGTGAGTGAGTGAGTGAGAGAGAGGTGAGTGAGTGAGAGAGAGGTGAGTGAGTGAGAGGTGAGTGAGTGAGAGGTGAGTGAGTGAGAGAGAGAGGTGAGTGAGTGAGTGAGAGAGAGGTGAGTGAGTGAGAGAGAGAGGTGAGTGAGTAAGAGGTGAGTGAGTGAGTGAGAGAGAGGGGAGTGAGTGAGAGGTGAGTGAGAGAGAGGTGAGTGAGTGAGTGAGAGAGAGGTGAGTGAGAGAGAGAGAGGTGAGTGAGTGAGGTGAGTGAGTGAGGTGAGTGAGTGAATGAGTGAGTGAGAGAGGTGAGTGAGTGAGAGAGAGGTGAGTGAGTGGTGTCTGAGTGAGTGAGAGGTGAGTGAGTGAGTGAGTGAGAGAGAGAGGTGAGTGAGTGAGCGAGGTGAGTGAGAGAGGTGAGTGAGTGAGTGAGAGAGAGGTGAGTGAGTGAGTGAGAGAGAGGTGAGTGAGTGAGTGAGGTGAGTGAGTGAGTGAGAGGTGAGTGAGTGAGAGGTGAGTGAGTGAGTGAGCGGTGAGTGCGTGAGTGAGAGAGAGGTGAGTGAGTGAGTGAGAGGTGAGTGAGTGAGAGAGAGGTGAGTGAGTGAGAGAGGTGAGTGAGTGAGAGGTGAGTGAGTGAGTGAGAGGTGAGTGAGTGAGAGGTGCGTGAGTGAGTGAGTGAGAGGTGAGTGACTGAGAGGTGAGTGAGGGAGTGAGAGAGGTGAGTGAGAGAGAGGTGAGTGAGTGAGTGAGGGAGAGGTGTCTGAGTGAGTGAGTGAGAGTTGAGTGAGTGAGTGAGAGAGGAGTGAGTGAGTGAGAGAGAGGTGAGTGAGTGAGTGAGAGGTGAGCGAGTGAGAGGTGAGAGAGAGAGAGAGAGCGGTGAGTGAGTGAGTGAGAGAGGTGAGTGAGTGAGAGAGGTGAGTGAGTGAGAGAGAGGTGAGTGAGTGAGAGGTGAGTGAGTGAGAGGTGAGTGAGTGAGTGAGAGGTGAGTGAGTGAGTGAGTGAGAGGTGAGTGAGTGAGTGAGAGAGAGGTGAGTGAGTGAGAGAGAGGTGAGTGAGAGGTGAGTGAGTGAGAGAGAGGTGAGTGAGTGAGAGGTGAGTGAGTGAGTGAGAGAGAGATGAGTGAGTGAGTGAGAGGTGAGTGAGTGAGAGGTGAGTGAGTGAGAGGTGAGTGAGTGAGAGGTGAGTGAGTGAGTGAGAGAGAGGTGAGTGAGTGAGTGAGAGAGTGGTGAGTGAGTGAGTGAGAGAGAGGTGAGTGAGTGAGAGAGAGGTGAGTGAGTGAGTGAGTGAGTGAGAGAGGTGAGTGAGTGAGAGAGAGGTGAGTGAGAGTGAGTGAGTGAGAGGTGAGTGAGTGAGAGAGAGAGGTGAGTGAGTGAGTGAGAGAGAGGTGAGTGAGTGAGAGAGAGAGGTGAGTGAGTAAGAGGTGAGTGAGTGAGTGAGAGAGGTGAGTGAGTGAGAGGTGAGTGAGAGAGAGGTGAGTGAGTGAGTGAGAGGTGAGTGAGAGAGAGAGAGGTGAGTGAGTGAGGTGAGTGAGTGAGGTGAGTGAGTGAATGAGTGAGTGAGAGAGGTGAGTGAGTGAGAGAGAGGTGAGTGAGTGGTGTCTGAGTGAGAGGTGAGTGAGTGAGTGAGTGAGAGAGAGAGGTGAGTGAGTGAGAGAGGTGAGTGAGAGAGGTGAGTGAGTGAGTGAGAGAGAGGTGAGTGAGTGAGTGAGAGAGAGGTGAGTGAGTGAGTGAGAGGTGAGTGAGTGAGAGAGAGGTGATTGAGTGAGAGGTGAGTGAGTGAGTGAGAGGTGAGTGCGTGAGTGAGAGAGAGGTGAGTGAGTGAGTGAGAGGTGAGTGAGTGAGAGAGAGATGAGTGAGTGAGTGAGAGGTGAGTGAGTGAGAGGTGCGTGAGTGAGTGAGTGAGAGGTGAGTGAGTGAGTGAGAGGTGAGTGAGGGAGTGAGAGAGAGGTGAGTGAGAGAGAGGTGAGTGAGTGAGTGAGGGAGAGGTGTCTGAGTGAGTGAGTGAGAGTTGAGTGAGTGAGTGAGAGAGGAGTGAGTGAGTGAGAGAGAGGTGAGTGAGTGAGTGAGAGGTGAGCGAGTGAGTGAGAGAGAGAGAGAGAGAGAGCGGTGAGTGAGTGAGAGAGGTGAGTGAGTGAGAGAGGTGAGTGAGTGAGAGAGAGGTGAGTGAGTGAGAGAGAGGTGAGTGAGTGAGAGGTGAGTGAGTGAGTGAGGAGTGAGTGAGTGAGAGCGAGGTGAGTGAGTGAGTGAGAGGTGAGTGAGTGAGAGAGAGGTGAGTGAGTGAGAGAGAGGTGAGTGAGTGAGAGGTGAGTGAGTGAGTGAGAGGTGAGTGAGAGTGAGGTGAGTGAGTGAGAGAGAGGTGAGTGAGTGAGAGAGAGGTGAGTGAGTGAGTGAGAGAGGTGAGTGAGTGAGTGAGAGTTGAGTGAGTGAGTGAGAGAGAGGTGAGTGAGTGAGTGAGAGGTGAGTGAGTGAGAGAGAGGTGAGTGAGTGAGAGAGGTGAGTGAGTGAGAGGTGAGTGAGTGAGTGAGAGGTGAGTGAGTGAGAGGTGCGTGAGTGAGTGAGAGAGAGGTGAGTGAGTGAGAGGTGAGTGAGAGAGAGGTGAGTGAGTGAGTGAGAGAGAGGTGAGTGAGAGAGAGAGAGGTGAGTGAGTGAGGTGAGTGAGTGAGGTGAGTGAGTGAATGAGTGAGTGAGAGAGGTGAGTGAGTGAGAGAGAGGTGAGAGAGTGGTGTCTGAGTGAGTGAGAGGTGAGTGAGTGAGTGAGAGAGAGAGGTGAGTGAGTGAGCGAGGTGAGTGAGAGAGGTGAGTGAGTGAGTGAGAGAGAGGTGAGTGAGTGAGTGAGAGAGAGGTGAGTGAGTGAGTGAGGTGAGTGAGTGAGTGAGAGGTGAGTGAGTGAGAGGTGAGTGAGTGAGTGAGCGGTGAGTGCGTGAGTGAGAGAGAGGAGAGTGAGTGAGTGAGAGGTGAGTGAGTGAGAGAGAGGTGAGTGAGTGAGAGAGGTGAGTGAGTGAGAGGTGAGTGAGTGAGTGAGAGGTGAGTGAGTGAGAGGTGCGTGAGTGAGTGAGTGAGAGGTGAGTGACTGAGAGGTGAGTGAGGGAGTGAGAGAGGTGAGTGAGAGAGAGGTGAGTGAGTGAGTGAGTGAGAGTTGAGTGAGTGAGTGAGAGAGGAGTGAGTGAGTGAGAGAGGAGTGAGTGAGTGAGAGAGAGGTGAGTGAGTGAGTGAGAGGTGAGCGAGTGAGAGGTGAGAGAGAGCGGTGAGTGAGTGAGTGAGAGAGGTGAGTGAGTGAGAGAGGTGAGTGAGTGAGAGAGAGGTGAGTGAGTGAGAGGTGAGTGAGTGAGAGGTGAGTGAGTGAGTGAGAGGTGAGTGAGTGAGTGAGTGAGAGGTGAGTGAGTGAGTGAGAGAGAGGTGAGTGAGTGAGAGAGAGGTGAGTGAGAGGTGAGTGAGTGAGAGAGAGGTGAGTGAGTGAGAGGTGAGTGAGTGAGTGAGAGAGAGATGAGTGAGTGAGTGAGAGGTGAGTGAGTGAGAGGTGAGTGAGTGAGAGGTGAGTGAGTGAGAGGTGAGTGAGTGAGTGAGTGAGAGGTGAGTGAGTGAGTGAGAGAGTGGTGAGTGAGTGAGTGAGAGAGAGGTGAGTGAGTGAGAGAGAGGTGAGTGAGTGAGTGAGTGAGTGAGAGAGGTGAGTGAGTGAGAGAGAGATGAGTGAGTGAGTGAGAGGTGAGTGAGTGAGAGGTGCGTGAGTGAGTGAGTGAGAGGTGAGTGAGTGAGTGAGAGGTGAGTGAGGGAGTGAGAGAGAGGTGAGTGAGAGAGAGGTGAGTGAGTGAGTGAGGGAGAGGTGTCTGAGTGAGTGAGTGAGAGTTGAGTGAGTGAGTGAGAGAGGAGTGAGTGAGTGAGAGAGAGGTGAGTGAGTGAGTGAGAGGTGAGCGAGTGAGTGAGAGAGAGAGAGAGAGAGAGCGGTGAGTGAGTGAGAGAGGTGAGTGAGTGAGAGAGGTGAGTGAGTGAGAGAGAGGTGAGTGAGTGAGAGAGAGGTGAGTGAGTGAGAGGTGAGTGAGTGAGAGCGAGGTGAGTGAGTGAGAGGTGAGTGAGTGAGAGAGAGGTGAGTGAGTGAGAGAGAGGTGAGTGAGTGAGAGGTGAGTGAGTGAGTGAGAGGTGAGTGAGAGAGAGGTGAGTGAGTGAGAGAGAGGTGAGTGAGTGAGAGAGGTGAGTGAGTGAGAGTTGAGTGAGTGAGAGAGAGAGAGGTGAGTGAGTGAGAGAGAGGTGAGTGAGTGAGTGAGAGAGGTGAGTGAGTGAGTGAGAGTTGAGTGAGTGAGTGAGTGAGAGGTGAGTGAGTGAGTGAGAGGTGAGTGAGTGAGAGAGAGGTGAGTGAGTGAGAGAGGTGAGTGAGTGAGAGGTGAGTGAGTGAGTGAGAGGTGAGTGAGTGAGAGGTGCGTGAGTGAGTGTGAGGTGAGTGAGTGAGTGAGAGGTGAGTGAGGGAGTGAGAGAGAGGTGAGTGAGTGAGAGGTGAGTGAGTGAGTGAGAGGTGAGTGCGTGAGTGAGAGAGAGGTGAGTGAGTGAGTGAGAGGTGAGTGAGTGAGTGAGAGGTGAGTGAGTGAGAGAGAGGTGAGTGAGTGAGAGAGGTGAGTGAGTGAGTGAGAGGTGAGTGAGTGAGAGGTGCGTGAGTGAGTGAGTGAGAGGTGAGTGAGTGAGTGAGAGGTGAGTGAGGGAGTGAGAGAGAGGTGAGTGAGGGAGAGGTGAGTGAGTGAGTGAGGGAGAGGTGTCTGAGTGAGTGAGTGAGAGTTGAGTGAGTGAGTGAGAGAGGAGTGAGTGAGTGAGAGAGAGGTGAGTGGGTGAGTGAGAGGTGAGCGAGTGAGTGAGAGAGAGAGAGAGAGAGCGGTGAGTGAGTGAGTGAGAGAGGTGAGTGAGTGAGAGAGGTGAGTGAGTGAGAGAGAGGTGAGTGAGTGTGAGAGGTGAGTGAGTGAGAGGTGAGTGAGTGAGTGAGAGGTGAGTGAGTGAGAGAGAGGTGAGTGAGTGAGTGAGAGGTGAGTGAGTGAGAGAGAGGTGAGTGAGTGAGAGAGAGGTGAGTGAGTGAGAGGTGAGTGAGTGAGTGAGAGGTGAGTGAGTGAGAGTTGAGTGAGTGAGAGAGAGGTGAGTGAGTGAGAGAGGTGAGTGAGTGAGAGTTGAGTGAGTGAGAGAGAGGTGAGTGAGTGAGAGAGAGGTGAGTGAGTGAGTGAGAGAGGTGAGTGAGTGAGTGAGAGTTGAGTGAGTGAGTGAGAGAGAGAGAGGTGAGTGAGTGAGAGAGGTGAGTGAGTGAGTCAGAGAGAGGTGAGTGAGTGAGTGAGAGGTGAGTGAGTGAGTGAGAGAGAGGTGAGTGAGTGAGTGAGAGGTGAGTGAGTGAGTGAGAGGTGAGTGAGTGAGTGAGAGGTGAGTGAGTGAGAGAGGTGAGTGAGTGAGAGAGAGGTGAGTGAGTGAGTGAGAGAGAGGTGAGTGAGTGAGTGAGAGAGAGGTGAGTGAGTGAGTGAGAGAGAGGTGAGTGAGTGAGTGAGAGAGAGGTGAGTGAGTGAGAGGTGAGTGAGTGAGTGAGAGGTGAGTGAGTGAGAGAGAGGTGAGTGAGTGAGAGAGGTGAGTGAGTGAGTGAGAGGTGAGTGAGTGAGAGGTGAGTGAGTGAGAGAGAGAGGTGAGTGAGTGAGAGAGAGGTGAGTGAGTGAGAGAGAGGTGAGTGAGTGAGAGGTGAGTGAGTGAGTGAGTGAGAGAGGTGAGTGAGTGAGTGAGAGGTGAGTGAGTGAGAGAGAGGTGAGTGAGAGAGAGGTGAGTGAGTGAGAGGTGAGAGTGAGTGAGTGAGAGGTGAGTGAGAGAGAGAGGGTGAGTGAGTGAGAGAGAGGTGAGTGAGAGTGAGGTGAGTGAGTGAGTGAGAGGTGAGTGAGTGAGAGGTGAGTGAGTGAGAGAGAGGTGAGTGAGTGAGTGAGAGGTGAGTGAGTGAGTGAGAGAGAGGTGAGTGAGTGAGTGAGAGAGAGGTGAGTGAGTGAGAGAGAGGTGAGTGAGTGAGAGAGAGGTGAGTGAGTGAGTGAGAGAGAGGTGAGTGAGTGAGTGAGAGAGGTGAGTGAGTGAGAGAGAGGTGAGTGAGTGAGAGAGAGGTGAGTGAGTGAGAGTGAGTGAGTGAGAGGTGAGTGAGTGAGAGAGAGAGGTGAGTGAGTGAGAGGTGAGTGAGTGAGTGAGAGGTGAGTGAGTGAGAGGTGAGTGAGTGAGTGAGAGGTGAGTGAGTGAGAGGTGAGAGAGAGAGAGGTGAGTGAGTGAGTGAGAGAGAGGTGAGTGAGAGAGAGGTGAGTGAGAGAGAGGTGAGTGAGAGGAGAGTGAGAGTGAGAGGTGAGAGAGAGGTGAGTGAGTGAGTGAGAGGTGAGTGAGTGAGTGAGAGGTGAGTGAGTGAGTGAGAGAGAGGTGAGTGAGTGAGAGGTGTGTGAGTGAGTGAGAGGTGAGTGAGTGAGTGAGAGGTGATGAGTGAGAGAGAGGTGAGTGAGTGAGTGAGAGGTGAGTGAGTGAGTGAGGGAGAGGTGAGTGAGTGAGAGGTGAGTGGGTGAGTGAGTGAGAGGTGAGTGAGTGAGAGTGAGTGAGAGGTGAGTGAGTGAGTGAGAGGTGAGAGTGAGAGGTGAGTGAGTGAGAGAGAGAGAGTGAGAGAGTGGTGAGAGAGAGTGAGAGAGGTGAGAGAGAGAGAGGTGAGTGAGAGAGAGTGAGTGAGAGAGGTGAGTGAGAGAGAGAGTGGTGAGTGAGTGAGTGAGAGGTGAGTGAGGGAGTGAGAGAGAGGTGAGTGAGTGAGTGAGAGAGAGGTGTGAGTGAGTGAGAGGTGAGTGAGTGTGAGTGAGAGGTGAGTGAGAGAGAGAGAGGTGAGAGAGAGGTGAGTGAGTGAGAGAGAGGTGAGTGTGAGTGAGGTGAGTGAGTGAGAGGTGAGTGAGTGAGTGAGTGAGATGTGAGTGAGAGAGAGGTGAGTGAGTGAGTGAGAGGTGAGTGAGTGAGAGAGGTGAGTGAGTGAGTGAGAGGTGAGTGAGTGAGAGGAGTGTGAGTGAGAGGTGAGTGAGTGAGTGAGAGGTGAGTGAGAGAGAGGTGAGTGAGTGAGAGTGTGCGTGAGTGAGTGAGTGAGAGGTGAGTGAGTGAGTGAGAGGTGAGTGAGGGAGTGAGAGAGAGGTGAGTGAGGGAGAGGTGAGTGAGTGAGTGAGGGAGAGGTGTCTGAGTGAGTGAGTGAGAGTTGAGTGAGTGAGTGAGAGAGAGGTGAGTGAGTGAGTGAGAGGTGAGCGAGTGAGTGAGAGAGAGAGAGAGAGAGCGGTGAGTGAGTGAGTGAGAGAGGTGAGTGAGTGAGAGAGGTGAGTGAGTGAGAGAGAGGTGAGTGAGTGAGAGGTGAGTGAGTGAGAGGTGAGTGAGTGAGTGAGAGGTGAGTGAGTGAGAGGTGAGTGAGTGAGAGAGAGGTGAGTGAGTGAGAGAGAGGTGAGTGAGTGAGAGGTGAGTGAGTGAGTGAGAGGTGAGTGAGTGAGAGTTGAGTGAGTGAGAGAGAGGTGAGTGAGTGAGAGAGGTGAGGAGTGAGAGTGAGTGAGTGAGAGAGAGGTGAGTGAGTGAGAGAGGTGAGTGAGTGAGTGAGAGGTGAGTGAGTGAGTGAGAGTGAGTGAGTGAGTGAGTGAGAGTGAGGTGAGTGAGTGAGAGAGGTGAGTGAGTGAGTGAGAGAGGTGAGTGAGTGAGTGAGAGGTGAGTGAGTGAGGTGAGTGAGTGAGTGAGAGGTGAGTGAGTGAGTGAGAGGTGAGTGAGTGAGAGGTGAGTGAGTGAGTGAGAGGTGAGTGAGTGAGTGAGAGGTGAGTGAGTGAGTGAGAGGTGAGTGAGTGAGTGAGTGAGAGGTGAGTGAGTGAGTGAGTGAGTGAGTGAGTGAGGGTGAGTGAGTGAGAGAGGTGAGTGAGTGAGAGGTGAGTGAGTGAGTGAGAGGTGAGTGAGTGAGAGAGGTGAGTGAGTGAGAGAGAGGTGAGTGAGTGAGTGAGAGGTGAGTGAGTGAGGGTGAGTGAGTGAGAGAGTGAGGTGAGTGAGTGAGTGAGAGGTGAGTGAGTGAGTGAGAGGTGAGTGAGTGAGAGGTGAGTGAGTGAGTGAGTGAGAGAGGTGAGTGAGTGAGTGAGAGGTGAGGTGTGTGAGAGAGAGGTGAGTGAGTGAGAGGTGAGTGAGTGAGAGGTGAGAGTGAGTGAGTGAGAGGTGAGTGAGTGAGAGAGGTGAGTGAGTGAGTGAGAGAGGTGAGTTGAGAGGGAGGTGAGTAAGTGAGTGAGAGGTGAGTGAGTGAGAGGTGAGTGAGTGAGAGGAGAGTGTGAGTGAGTGAGAGAGAGGTGAGTGAGTGAGTGAGAGAGAGGTGAGTGAGTGAGTGAGAGAGAGGTGAGTGAGTGAGTGAGAGAGGTGAGAGGTGAGGTGAGTGAATGGGAGAGAGGTGAGGTGAGTGAGTGAGAGGTGAGTGAGTGAGAGAGAGGTGAGTGAGTGAGAGTGAGTGAGTGAGAGGTGAGTGAGTGAGAGAGAGAGTGAGTGAGAGAGTGAGTGAGTGAGTGAGAGGTGGTGAGTGAGAGAGAGGTGAGTGAGTGAGTGCGAGGTGAGTGAGTGAGAGGTGAGAGAGAGAGAGGTGAGTGAGTGAGTGAGAGAGAGGTGAGTGAGAGAGAGGTGAGTGAGAGAGGTGAGTGAGAGGCGAGTGAGAGAGAGAGAGGTGAGAGAGAGGTGAGGGAGTGAGTGAGAGGTGAGTGAGTGAGTGAGAGGTGAGTGAGTGAGTGAGAGAGAGGTGAGTGAGTGAGAGGTGAGTGAGTGAGTGAGAGGTGAGTGAGTGAGTGAGAGGTGAATGAGTGAGAGAGAGGTGAGTGAGTGAGTGAGAGGTGAGTGAGTGAGTGAGGGAGAGGTGAGTGAGTGAGAGGTGAGTGGTGAGTGAGTGAGAGTGAGAGTGAGTGAGAGATGAGTGAGAGGTGAGTGAGTGAGAGAGAGGTGAGTGAGGAGGTGAGTGAGGTGAGAGAGAGAGAGAGAGAGAGAGAGGTGAGAGAGAGAGAGAGAGGTGAGAGAGAGAGAGGTGAGTGAGAGAGAGAGGTGAGTGAGGTGAGAGAGAGAGAGAGAGGTGAGTGAGTGAGTGAGAGGTGAGTGAGGGAGTGAGAGAGAGGTGAGTGAGAGAGAGGTGAGTGAGTGAGTGAGAGAGGTGAGTGAGGTGAGTGAGAGAGAGGTGAGTGAGAGAGAGGTGAGTGAGAGGTGAGTGAGAGAGAGAGAGGTGAGAGTGAGGTGAGTGAGTGAGAGAGAGGTGTGTGAGAGAGAGGTGAGTGAGTGAGAGGTGAGAGTGAGTGAGTGAGAGTGAGTGAGAGAGAGGTGAGTGAGTGAGTGAGAGGTGAGTGAGTGAGAGAGGTGAGTGAGTGAGTGAGAGGTGAGTGAGTGAGAGGTGAGTGAGTGAGAGGTGAGTGAGTGAGTGAGAGGTGAGTGAGAGAGAGGTGAGTGAGTGAGTGAGAGAGAGGTGAGTGAGTGAGTGAGAGAGGTGAGAGGTGAGTGAGTGAGTGAGAGAGAGGTGAGTGAGTGAGTGAGAGGTGGTGAGTGTGAGAGAGGTGGTGAGTGAGAGTGAGTGAGTGAGAGGTGAGTGAGTGAGAGAGAGGAGAGTGAGTGAGTGAGAGGTGAGTGAGTGAGTGAGAGGTGAGTGAGTGAGTGAGAGGTGAGTGAGTGAGAGGTGAGTGAGAGAGAGGTGAGTGAGTGAGTGAGGTGAGGTGAGTGAGTGAGTGAGTGAGGAGGTGAGGTGAGTGAGAGAGAGGAGAGTGAGAGTGAGTGAGTGAGAGGTGAGTGAGTGAGAGAGGTGAGAGGAGAGGTGAGTGAGTGAGTGAGAGGTGAGTGAGTGTGAGGTGAGTGAGTGAGAGGTGAGTGAGTGAGTGAGAGAGAGGTGAGTGAGTGAGGTGAGTGAGTGAGTGAGAGGTGAGTGAGAGGTGAGTGAGTGAGAGAGAGGTGAGTGAGTGAGAGAGAGGTGAGTGAGTGAGTGAGGAGAGGTGAGTGAGTGAGAGTGAGTGAGGTGAGTGAGTGAGAGGTGAGTGAGTGAGAGGTGAGTGAGAGGTGAGTGAGTGAGTGAGGTGAGAGGAGTGAGAGAGTGAGTGAGAGAGAGAGAGAGAGGTGAGAGAGAGAGAGAGAGTGAGGTGAGAGAGAGGTGAGAGAGAGAGAGGTGAGTGAGAGAGAGAGAGAGAGAGAGAGGTGAGAGAGAGAGAGAGGTGAGTGAGTGAGTGAGAGGTGAGTGAGGCAGTGAGAGAGGTGAGTGAGAGAGAGGTGAGTGAGTGAGTGAGGGAGAGGTGTCTGAGTGAGAGTTGAGTGAGTGAGTGAGAGAGGAGTGAGTGAGTGAGAGAGAGGTGAGTGAGTGAGTGAGAGGTGAGCAAGTGAGTGAGAGAGAGAGAGAGAGCGGTGAGTGAGTGAGAGAGGTGAGTGAGTGAGAGAGGTGAGTGAGTGAGAGAGAGGTGAGTGAGTGAGAGGTGAGTGAGTGAGAGGTGAGTGAGTGAGTGTGAGGTGAGTGAGTGAGAGAGAGGTGAGTGAGTGAGAGAGAGGTGAGTGAGTGAGAGAGAGGTGAGTGAGTGAGAGAGAGGTGAGTGAGTGAGAGGTGAGTGAGTGAGTGAGAGGTGAGTGAGTGAGAGAGAGGTGAGTGAGTGAGAGAGGTGAGTGAGTGAGAGGTGAGTGGGTGAGTGAGTGAGAGGTGAGTGAGTGAGAGGTGAGTGAGAGGTGAGTGAGTGAGAGAGAGGTGAGAGAGAGAGAGGTGATGTGAGAGAGAGAGAGAGGTGAGAGAGAGAGAGAGAGAGGTGAGAGAGAGAGAGGTGAGTGAGAGAGAGAGAGAGTTTAAAATTAATATTATTTAAAAGTAATATTGTATGTACCCAACAAATGTCAAATCGATTGACACCTACAGAATGTTGGAAAACTGTACCTTTTTGCTATGTAAGCTTTGGCAATATGGTTCTCTGTAAACTTTCATGCCAATAAAGCATTTGAACTGAGAGAGAGAGGTGCGAGAGAGAGAGAGGTGAGTGAGTGAGTGAGAGAGAGGTGAGTGAATGAGTGAGAGAGAGGTGAGTGAGTGAGTGAGAGAGAGGTGAGAGTGAGAGGTGAGTGAGTGAGAGGTGAGTGAGTGAGAGAGAGGTGAGTGAGTGAGAGAGGTGAGTGAGTGAGTGAGAGGTGAGTGAGTGAGAGGTGAGTGAGTGAGAGAGAGAGGTGAGTGAGTGAGAGAGAGGTGAGTGAGTGAGAGAGAGGTGAGTGAGTGAGAGGTGAGTGAGTGAGTGAGTGAGAGAGGTGAGTGAGTGAGTGAGAGGTGAGTGAGTGAGAGTGAGGTTAGTGAGAGAGAGGTGAGTGAGTGAGAGGTGAGAGTGAGTGAGTGAGAGGTGAGAGAGAGGTGAGGAGTGAGTGAGAGAGGTGAGTGAGAGAGAGGTGAGTGAGTGAGAGAGAGGTGAGTGAGTGAGAGAGGTGAGAGGTGAGTGAGTGAGTGGGAGAGAGGTGAGTGAGTGAGTGAGAGGTGAGTGAGTGAGAGAGAGGCGAAGTGAGTGAGAGTGAGTGAGTGAGAGGTGAGTGAGTGAGAGGAGAGAGAGGTGAGTGAGTGAGAGGTGAGTGAGTGAGTGAGAGGTGAGTGAGTGAGAGGTGAGTGAGTGAGAGAGAGGTGAGTGAGTGAGTGAGAGGTGAGTGAGTGAGAGAGGTGAGTGAGTGAGTGAGGTGAGTGAGTGAGTGAGAGGTGAGTGAGTGAGAGAGGTGAGTGAGTGAGTGAGAGGTGAGTGAATGAGAGGTGAGTGAGTGAGAGAGAGAGGTGAGTGAGTGAGAGAGAGGTGAGTGAGTGAGAGAGAGGTGAGTGAGTGAGAGGTGAGTGAGTGAGTGAGTGAGAGAGGTGAGTGAGTGAGTGAGAGGTGAGTGAGTGAGAGAGAGGTTAGTGAGAGAGAGGTGAGTGAGTGAGAGGTGAGAGTGAGTGAGTGAGAGGTGAGAGAGAGGTGAGTGAGTGAGTGAGTGAGTGAGAGAGGTGAGTGAGAGAGTGAGAGGTGAGTGAGTGAGAGAGAGGTTAGTGAGAGAGAGGTGAGTGAGTGAGAGGTGAGAGTGAAGTGAGTGAGAGGTGAGAGAGAGGTGAGTGAGTGAGTGAGAGAGGTGAGTGATGAGAGAGGTGAGTGAGAATTGATGTGAGAGAGAGGTGAGTGAGTGGGAGAGGTGAGAGGTGAGTGAGTGAGTGGGAGAGAGGTGAGTGAGTGAGTGAGAGGTGAGTGAGTGAGAGAGAGGTGAGTGAGTGAGAGTGAGTGAGAGAGGTGAGTGAGTGAGAGAGAGAGAGAGGTGAGTGAATGAGAGGTGAGTGAGTGAGTGAGAGGTGAGTGAGAGAGAGGTGAGTGAGTGAGTGAGAGGTGAGTGAGTGAGAGGTGAGAGAGAGAGAGGTGAGTGAGTGAGTGAGAGAGAGGTGAGTGAGTGAGTGAGAGAGAGGTGAGTGAGAGAGAGGTGAGTGAGAGAGAGGTGAGTGAGAGAGAGGTGAGTGAGAGAGAGGTGAGTGAGAGGTGAGTGAGAGGTGAGTGAGAGGTGAGTGAGAGAGAGAGAGGTGAGAGAGAGGTGAGTGAGTGAGAGAGGTGAGTGAGAGAGAGGTGAGTGAGTGAGAGGTGAGAGTGAGTGAGTGAGAGGTGAGTGAGAGAGAGAGGTGAGTGAGTGAGTGAGAGAGGTGAGTGAGAGAGAGGTGAGTGCGTGAGTGAGAGGTGAGTGAGTGAGAGGTGAGTGAGTGAGAGGTGAGTGAGTGAGTGAGAGGTGAGTGAGTGAGAGAGAGGTGAGTGAGTGAGTGAGAGAGGTGAGAGGTGAGTGAGTGAGTGGTGAGAGGTGAGTGAGTGAGTGAGAGGAGGATGTGAGTGAGAGAGAGGCGAGTGAGTGAGTGAGTGAGTGAGAGGTGGGTGAGTGAGAGAGAGAGAGAGGTGAGTGAGTGAGAGGTGAGTGAGTGAGTGAGAGGTGAGTGAGAGAGAGGTGAGTGAGTGAGTGAGAGGTGAGTGAGTGAGTGAGAGGTGAGTGAGTGAGAGGTGAGAGAGAGAGAGGTGAGTGAGTGAGTGAGAGGTGAGTGAGTGAGTGAGAGGTGAGTGAGTGAGAGGTGAGAGAGAGAGGTGAGTGAGTGAGTGAGAGAGAGGTGAGTGAGTGAGTGAGAGAGAGGTGAGAGAGAGAGGTGAGTGAGAGAGAGGTGAGTGAGAGGTGAGTGAGAGGTGAGTGAGAGAGAGAGAGGTGAGAGAGAGGTGAGTGAGTGAGAGAGAGGTGAGTGAGAGAGAGGTGAGTGAGTGAGAGGTGAGAGTGAGTGAGTGAGATGTGAGTGAGAGAGAGAGGGTGAGTGAGTGAGTGAGAGAGGTGAGTGAGAGAGAGGTGAGTGAGTGAGTGAGAGGTGAGTGAGTGAGAGAGGTGAGTGAGTGAGTGAGAGGTGAGTGAGTGAGAGGTGAGTGATGTGAGTAGAGAGAGGTGAGTGAGTGAGTGAGAGAGAGGTGAGTGAGTGAGTGAGAGCGGTGAGAGGTGAGTGAGTGAGTGGGAGAGAGGTGAGTGATGTGAGTGAGAGGTGAGTGAGTGAGAGAGAGGTGAGTGAGTGAGAGGTGAGTGATTGAGAGAGAGAGAGAGAGTGAGTGAGTGAGAGGTGAGTGAGTGAGTGAGAGGTGAGTGAGAGAGAGGTGAGTGAGTGAGTGAGAGGTGAGTGAGTGAGAGGTGAGAGAGAGAGAGGTGAGTGAGTGAGTGAGAGAGAGGTGAGTGAGTGAGTGAGAGAGAGGTGAGTGAGAGAGAGGTGAGTGAGAGAGAGGTGAGAGAGAGGTGAGTGAGAGGTGAGTGAGAGAGAGAGAGGTGAGAGAGAGGTGAGTGAGTGAGTGAGGGTGAGTGAGTGAGTGAGAGGTGAGTGAGTGAGTGAGAGAGAGGTGAGTGAGTGAGAGGTGAGTAAGTGAGTGAGAGGTGAGTGAGTGAGTGAGAGGTGAATGAGTGAGAGAGAGGTGAGTGAGTGAGTGAGAGGTGAGTGAGTGAGTGAGGGAGAGGTGAGTGAGTGAGAGGTGGGTGGGTGAGTGAGTGAGAGGTGAGTGAGTGAGAGGTGAGTGAGAGGTGAATGAGTGAGAGAGAGGTGAGAGATAGAGAGGTGAGTGTGAGAGAGAGAGAGAGAGAGAGAGGTGAGAGAGAGAGAGAGAGAGAGGTGAGAGAGAGAGAGAGGTGAGTGAGAGAGAGAGAGCCGAACTAGGCAGATACCCACTGATCAATAAACATCCAAAAACGAGCACTAACTTCCTAAATCACCTCAAATCTAGCTCCCCAGACACCCCTTCATTTCAAAGCCTTTCAGACCCAAGAGCTAAACCCAGAAAAGAGTCCCCTGAGTCAGCTGCTACTGAAACTAAGTACTCAGCCGGACCCTGACCAGCCCCAGACCAACACAGCCGTCCAAACACCAATCCGAGTGAACCAAATCATTAAAAAATGCAAAGAAACCTACCTGGAACATTGGAACAAAATAACCGAAAGCCAAAGCAGATTAGAATGTTACCGGGCCCTAAAAAGAGAATATAAACTGGCAGACTACCTCACGACCATCAGAGACACAAAACAGAGACAGACCCTCACCAGGTACAGACTAAGCGACCACCAACTGGAAATTGAAAAAGGCAGATACAAGAAATCCTGGCAGCCTAGAGAGAATAGAATATGCGATCAATGTCTGGCTGGCGAGGTTGAAACAGAAATGCATTTCCTCCTAAAATGCGAAAAATTCAACACATCAAGAAACATATTATTCAACAAGCTAAGCCAAACAACCCCAGATTTCAAGGAATTGGATGATCTGTCAAAATTGAGATTAGTCCTAGGAGAAGGAGACAGACCATACCTTGGGGCTAAATATGTAACAACATGTCACAACCTGAGGACTGTTTAAAAGTAAGACTGTTTAAAATTAATATTGAACGTACCAAATGAAGTAGAAAGACTGCTTAAAATTAATATTGTTTAAAAGTAATATTGTATGTACCCAACAAATGTCAAATCGATTGACACCTACAGAATGTTGGAAAACTGTACCTTTTTGCTATGTAAGCTTTGGCAATATGGTTCTCTGTAAACTTTCATGCCAATAAAGCATTTGAACTGAACTGAACTGAACTGAACTGAGAGAGAGGTGAGAGAGAGAGAGAGAGGTGAGTGAGAGAGAGAGAGAGAGGTGAGTGAGAGAGAGAGAGAGAGAGAGAGAGGTGAGAGAGAGAGGTGAGTGTGAGAGAGAGAGAGAGAGAGAGAGGTGAGAGAGAGAGAGAGAGAGAGAGGTGAGAGAGAGAGAGAGGTGAGTGAGAGAGAGAGAGAGAGAGAGAAATGAAGTAGAAAGACTGTTTAAAATTAATATTGTTTAAAAGTAATATTGTATGTACCCAACAAATGTCAAATCGATTGACACCTACAGAATGTTGGAAAACTGTACCTTTTTGCAATGTAAGCTTTGGCAATATGGTTCTCTGTAAACTTTCATGCCAATAAAGCATTTGAATTGAATTGAATTGAGAGGTGAGAGAGAGAGAGAGAGGTGAGAGAGAGAGAGAGAGACAGGTGAGAGAGAGAGAGAGAGAGAGACAGGTGAGAGAGAGAGAGACAGGTGAGAGAGAGAGAGGACAGGTGAGAGAGAAAGAGACAGGTGAGAGAGAAAGAGACAGGTGAGAGAGAAAGAGACAGGTGAGAGAGAGAGAGCCCTATATGCAATAAAAAGAAAATTCTACAACATCCAAATCCCAATCAAAATCTGGCTCAAACTATTTGACAGCATAATCTTGCCCATTGCGCTGTACGGTAGTGAAGTATGGGGCCCACTAAATCACCATAGCTACACTAAATGGGAAAAACACACAATAGAAGCCCTACATGCAGAATTTTGCCGAAGCATCCTTCGCACCCAAAGGAAAACACCAACAAATGCATGCAGAGCCGAACTAGGCAGATACCCACTGATAATAAACATCCAAAAACGAGCACTAAACTTCCTAAATCACCTCAAATCTAGCTCCCCAGACACCCTTCATTTTAAAGCCTTCCAGACCCAAGAGCTAAACCCAGAAAAGAGTCCCCTGAGTCAGCTGCTACTGAAACTAAGTACTCCTACTCAGCCGGACCCTGTCCAGTCCCAGACCAACACTGCCGTACAAACACCAATTCGAGTGAACCAAATCATTAAACAATGCAAAGAAACCTACCTGGAACATTGGAACAATGTAACCAAAAGCCAAAGCAGATTAGAATGTTACCGGGCCCTAAAAAGAGAATATAAACTGGCAGACTATCTCTCGACCATCAGAGACACAAAACAGAGACAGACCCTCACCAGGTACAGACTAAGCGACCACCAACTGGCAATTGAAAAAGGGAGATACAAGAAATCCTGGCAGCCTAGAGAGAATAGAATATGTGATCAATGTCTGGCCGGCGAGGTTGAAACAGAAATGCATTTCCTCCTAAAATGCAAAAAATTCAACACATCAAGAAACATATTATTTAACAAGCTAAGCCAAACAACCCCAGATTTCAAGGAATTGGATGACCTGTCAAAATTAAGATTAGTCCTGGGAGAAGGAGACAGACCATATCTTGGTGCCAAATATATAACAACATGTCACAACCTGAGGACTGTTTAAAATTAATACTGAATGTACCCTAGGATATACAAAGACTGTTTAAATTAATATTGTTTAAAAGTAATATTGTATGTACCCAACAAAGGTCAAATTTGTTTGACACCTACAGAATGTTGGAAAACTGTACCTTTTTGCTGTGTAAGCTTTGGCAATATGGTTCTCTGTAAACCTTCAAGCCAATAAAGCATTTGAATTGTGAAAATTGTGAATTGTGACAGGTGAGAGAGAGAGAGACAGGTGAGAGAGAGAAAGAGACAGGTGAGAGAGAGAGAAAGAGACAGGTGAGTGAGAGAAAGAGACAGGTGAGTGAGAGAGACAGGCGAGAGAGAGAGAGGGAGAGACAGAACAGGGATTACAGCAACAACTAGACCTACTTGACAAATACTGCCAAAATTGGGCTCTAACAGTAAATCTAAAGAAAACCAACATCATGATTTTTCAAAAAAGGCCCAGGTGTCAGGAAAACAAATACCAGTTTACTCTCAGTGATACCATCATAGGACACACTATGAGTTACACTTACCTTGGTCAAACCATTACAGCATCAGGGAGCTTCAACATAGCAGTGAATGCACTAAAAGAAAAAGCCCGAAGAGCCCTATACGCAATAAAAAGAAAATTCTACAACATCCAAATCCCAATCAAAATCTGGCTCAAAATATTTGACAGCATAATCCTGCCCATTGCGCTGTACGGTAGTGAAGTATGGGGCCCGCTAAATCACCAAAGCTACACTAAATGGGAAAAACACACAATAGAAGCCCTACATGCAGAATTCTGCCGAAGCATCCTCCGCATCCAAAGGAAAACACCAACAAATGCATGCAGAGCCGAACTAGGCAGATACCCACTGATAATAAACATCCAAAAACGAGCACTAAACTTCATAAATCACCTCAAATCTAGCTCCCCAGACACCCTTCATTTCAAAGCCTTCCAGGCCCAAGAGCTAAACCCAGAAAAGAGTCCCCTGAGTCAGCTGCTACTGAAACTAAGTACTCAGCCGGACCCTGACCAGCCCCAGACCAACACCAGACCAACACAGCCGTCCAAACACCAATCCGAGTGAATCAAATCATTAAACAATGCAAAGAAACCTACCTGGAACATTGGAACAAAATAACCAAAAGCCAAAGCAGATTAGAATGTTACCAGGCCCTAAAAAGAGAATATAAACTGGCAGACTATCTCTCGACCATCAGAGACACAAAACAGAGACAGACCCTCACCAGGTACAGACTAAGCGACCACCAACTGGCAACTGAAAAAGGCAGATACAAGAAATCCTGGCACCCTAGAGAGAATAGAACATGTGATCAATGTCTGGCCGGCGAGGTTGAGACAGAAATACATTTCCTCCTAAAATGCAAAAAATTCAACACACCAAGAAACATATTATTCAACAAGCTAAGCCAAACAACCCCAGATTTCAAGGAATTGGATGACCTGTCAAAATTAAGATTAGTCCTAGGAGAAGGAGACAGACCATACCTTGGGGCCAAATATGTAACAACATGTCACAACCTGAGGACTGTTTAAAATTAAGACTGTTTAAAATTAATATTGAATGTACCCAATGAGGTACAAAGACTGTTTAAATTAATATTGTTCAAAAGTAATATTATATGTACCCAACAAAGGTCAAATGGTTTGACACCTACAGACTGTTGGAAAACTGTACTTTTTTGCTGTGTAAGCTTTGGCAATATGGTTCTCTGTAAACTTTCATGCCAATAAAGCATTTGAATTGTGAATTGTGAATTGTGAGAGAGAGACAGGCGAGTGAGAGAGAGAGAGAGACAGGCGAGTGAGAGAGAGAGAGACAGGCGAGAGAGAGAGAGAGACAGGCGAGTGAGTGAGAGAGAGAGGCAGGCGAGTGAGGGGGAGAGAGAGAGAGAGACAGGCGAGTGAGAGAGAGAGAGAGACAGGCGAGTGAGGGAGAGAGAGAGACAGGCGAGAGAGGGAGAGAGAGAGACAGGCGAGTGAGGGAGAGAGAGAGACAGGCGAGAGAGGGAGAGAGAGAGAGACAGGCGAGAGAGGGAGAGAGAGAGACAGGCGAGTGAGGGAGAGAGAGACAGGCGAGAGAGGGAGAGAGAGACAGGCGAGTGAGGGAGAGAGAGAGACAGGCGAGAGAGGGAGAGAGAGAGAGACAGGCGAGAGAGGGAGAGAGAGAGACAGGCGAGAGAGGGAGAGAGAGAGACAGGCGAGTGAGGGAGAGAGAGACAGGCGAGAGAGGTAGAGAGAGACAGGCGAGAGAGGGAGAGAGAGACAGGCGAGTGAGGGAGAGAGAGAGACAGGCGAGTGAGAGAGAGAGAGAGACAGGCGAGAGAGGGAGAGAGAGAGACAGGCGAGAGAGGGAGAGAGAGAGACAGGCAAGTGAGGGAGAGAGAGAGAGAGAGACAGGCGAGAGAGGAAGAGAGAGAGAGACAGGCAAGAGAGGGAGAGAGAGAGACAGGCGAGAGAGGGAGAGAGAGAGACAGGCGAGTGAGGGAGAGAGAGAGACAGGCGAGTGAGGGAGAGAGAGAGACAGGCGAGTGAGGGAGAGAGAGAGACAGGCGAGAGAGGGAGAGAGAGACAGGCGAGAGAGGGAGAGAGAGACAGGCGAGAGAGGGAGAGAGAGACAGGCTTTCTATGCCATCAAAAAATCTATCCAAATAGAAATCCCAATTAGCATTTGGCTCAAAATTTTCAAATCAGTAATTGAACCAATCGCACTCTATGGCAGTGAGGTATGGGGACCGCTAACACAACAAGAATTTGCAAAATGGGACAAACACCCAATTGAGATCCTACATGCAGAATTCTGTAAAAATATCCTCCGGACTCAAAGGAAAACAGTAAACAATGCATGCAGGGCGGAACTAGGCCAATATCCATTAATAATCACTATCCAAAAAAGAGCCACCAAATTTTGGAATCACCTACAAATGAGCAACCCCCAATGCTATCACTACGATGCCCTGAAATGCCAAGAGCTGACCATTAAGAAGAATACCCTCAGTCAACTAGTCCTGGGACTCAGTGAAGTACCCCCTAACAATACTAACAATAACCAGCCCCAGGACAGTGACAGGGTAACACAAAGAATTCGACCCAACACAATCGTCGCTAAGCAAAAGGAAAAATATCTGACATATTGGACAGAAACAACAAAAACCCAAAGCAAACTCAACTGCTACTTGGCCCTAAACAGACAATACAACATAGCTGATTACCTGACCATGGTAAAGGATAACAAACTGAGAAGAACCTTGACAAGGTACAGACTTAGCGAACATAGTCTAGCGATCGAAAAAGGCAGACACAGGCAGACCAGGCTGCCAAGAGAAGACAGGATATGCTCTCACTGCAATCAGGGAGTAGTGGAGACAGAGACGCACTTCCTCACAGCCTGTGGAAAATATCAGGGCATCAGGGAGAATTTCTGCCAAAAATTCTCACAAATATGCCCTGAATTCAGAAATCTGAATGACGACCAAAAACTCCCATTCCTACTGGGGGAGGAGAGAAGCTGTGTAACACTGGCGGCACACTATGTTACAGCTTGCCATGAACAGAGGGAAAACCAGTAAACTAAGAAAAGAGTATATATAAACAATGCAAATGTATATTTATACACTCAGGGATATACCTGTTTATACACTGGATGAATAGAACTGCGTTTATGCGTTCAACCATAAATGTATTTGATGCTTTGGCAACATAAGATGTAACTTATCATGCCAATAAAGCGATTTGAATTTGAATTTGAATTTGAGGGAGAGAGAGAGAAAGGCGAGTGAGTGAGAGAGAGAGAGACAGGCGAGAGAGGGAGAGAGAGAGACAGGCGAGAGAGGGAGTGAGAGAGACAGGCGAGTGAGGGAGAGAGAGAGACAGGTGAGTGAGGGAGAGAAAGAGACAGGCGAGTGAGTGAGAGAGAGAGAGACAGGCGAGAGAGGGAGAGAGAGACAGGCGAGAGAGGGAGAGAGAGACAGGTGAGTGAGAGAGAGAGAGACAGGCGAGAGAGGGAGAGAGAGAGACAGGCGAGTGAGGGAGAGAGAGAGACAGGCGAGTGAGGGAGAGAGAGAGAGAGAAAGGCGAGAGAGGGACAGAGAGAGATGAGGGAGAGAGAGAGAGACAGGTGAGAGAGGGAGAGAGAGAGACAGGTGAGTGAGGGAGAGAGAGACAGGTGAGTGAGTGAGAGAGAGAGACAGGCGAGAGAGGGAGAGAGAGACAGGCGAGAGAGGGAGAGAGAGACAGGCGAGTGAGGGAGAGAGAGAGACAGGCAAGTGAGAGAGAGAGAGAGACAGCCTTGATCGTGAAATAAATAAAAGCGGTAGGGAGGTAGTGCAACTCTGCCGAGCCTTAGGCCTGTACATAGTTAACGGTAGGTTCAGAGGGGACTCCCTAGGGAGACTCACATACTCCTCAACTCTTGGGTCTAGTGTGGTGGACTATACAATCACTGACCTGGACCCCTGCGATATCAACTCATTCACTGTCAGGCAGCAATCCCCCCTCTCAGACCATAACCAAATAAATATGTACCTTAAACTATCTGCCCAAAATACAGACACAAAAAAGGAACCCAGTAAGCTCCATAAAATAAACCAGACATACAGATGGGCCCCAGACAGTGGAGAAAAATTCATCACAGCACTAAAGTCACCTGATCTCACAAGTAAAATATCAAAATTTAAAGAAAACCCATACGAGATCACCAGAGATGGTGTAAACATGGCCATAGAGGATATAAATATGATCTTCCATGAGGCAGCTGTAAAAGCCGACCTTGTGAAACAGAAGAGGAAGCGTCACAAAAGACAAAATAAAAATAAGAAATGGTTTGACCACGAATGCAAAAATGCCAGAAAAGACCTGAGAAAAATATCAAACCAAAAGCATCGCCATCCAAACAATCCGGACCTACGTACTAGATACAATGAAACCCTCAAAAGATATAAACACACCATTAGGAACAAAACACAAAACTATACCCACAAAATACTCGAAGAAATTGAAAACTCCACCAATCCAAAACAATTCTGGGAAATGTGGAATAACCTGAGTACAACACAATTGCAAGCATTACCAATCCAAGATGGCGACATCTGGAGAACACATTTTGAAAACCTCTACAAAGACATCCCAATAAACGAAACAAACCCAAGTCAACATCAGGTCACAGAAAAACTCCACACATTAGAAGCAACAATTAAAGACAACCAAAACCCTCTAGACTCCCCAATCACATGGAAAGAACTGGCCACAAAAACAAAATCTCTCCACATAAAGAAAGCCTGTGGCCCAGACAACATCAAAAATGAAATGCTCAAGTTCAGCAATATGGAGATGCAGGGTGCGGTACTCAAATTATTCAACATCATATTACGTTCAGGCTGTTTTCCCGATATCTGGTGCCAAGGACTAATCTCCCCCATATATAAAAGTGGAAACAAATCAGACCCAAATAACTACCGCGTCATCTGTGTCAACAGTTGTCTAGGGAAGTTATTCTGCAGTATTCTAAATAGTAGATTACTTGATTTTCTTAACAAACATAATATCCTCAGAAAAAAACAAATAGGCTTTCTTCCAAAACACCGCACCGCCGACCATATCTATACCCTTCACACCCTCATTGAAAAACATATACACCAAACAAAAAATGGGAAAATATTCGCCTGTTTCATCGACTTCAAGAAAGCCTTTGACTCTATATGGCACGAAGGGCTCTATTATAAACTTCTTCAGTGTGGAATAGGGGGCAAAGTCTATGACCTTATTAAATCAATGTATCTGAAAAACAAATGCGGGGTCAAAATTGGAGACAAACGCACCGATTTCTTCACCCAGAGAAGAGGCGTCCGGCAGGGCTGCAATTTGAGCCCGACCCTGTTCAACATATACATAAATGAATTAGCAGACATGCTGGAGCAAAGCGAGTCACCAGGTCTCCGTCTCCTGGATGGAGAAGTGAAATCCCTGTTCTATGCGGACGACCTGGTCCTGCTGTCTCCCACAGAACAGGGATTACAGCAACAACTAGACCTACTCGACAAATACTGCCAAAATTGGGCTCTAACAGTAAATCTAAAAAAAACCAACATCATGATTTTTCAAAAAAGGCCCAGATGTCAGGAAAACAAATACCAGTTTACCCTCAGTGATACCACTATAGGACACACTATGAGCTACACCTACCTTGGTCTAACTATTACAGCATCAGGGAGCTTCAACATAGCAGTGAATGCACTAAAAGAAAAAGCCCGAAGAGCCCTATATGCAATAAAAAGAAAATTCTACAACATCCAAATCCCAATCAAAATCTGGCTCAAAATATTTGACAGCATAATCCTGCCCATTGCACTGTACGGTAGCGAAGTATGGGGCCCGCTAAATCACCAAAGCTACACCAAATGGGAAAAACACACAATAGAAGCCCTACATGCAGAATTCTGCCGAAGCATCCTTCGCATCCAAAGAAAAACGCCAACAAATGCATGCAGAGCCGAACTAGGCAGATACCCACTGATAATAAACATCCAAAAACGAGCACTAAACTTCCTAAATCACCTCAAACCTAGCTCCCCAGACACCCTTCATTTCAAAGCATTTCAGACCCAAGAGCTAAACCCAGAAAAGAGTCCCCTGAGTCAGCTGCTACTGAAACTAAGTACTCAGCCGGACCCTGACCAACCCCAGACCAACACAGCCGTCCAAACACCAATCCGAGTGAACCAAATCATTAAACAATGCAAAGAAACCTACCTGGAACATTGGAACAAAATAACCGAAAGCCAAAGCAGATTAGAATGTTACCGGGCCCTAAAAAGAGAATATAAACTGGCAGACTACCTCACGACCATCAGAGACACAAAACAGAGACAGACCCTCACCAGGTACAGACTAAGCGACCACCAACTGGAAATTGAAAAAGGCAGATACAAGAAATCCTGGCAGCCGAGAGAGAATAGAATATGCGATCAATGTCTGGCCGGCGAGGTTGAAACAGAAATGCATTTCCTCCTAAAATGCGAAAAATTCAACACATCAAGAAACATATTATTCAACAAGCTAAGCCAAACAACCCCAGATTTCAAGGAATTGGATGACCTGTCAAAATTGAGATTAGTCCTGGGAGAAGGAGACAGACCATACCTTGGGGCCAAATATGTAACAACATGTCACAACCTGAGGACTGTTTAAAATTAAGACTGTTTAAAATTAATATTGAATGTACCAAATGAAGTACAAAGACTGTTTAAAATTAATATTGTTTAAAAGTAATATTGTATGTACCCAACAAATGTCAAATCGATTGACACCTACAAAATGTTGAAAATGTACCTTTTTGCTCTGTAAGCTTTGGCAATATGGTTCTCTGTAAACTTTCATGCCAATAAAGCATTTGAATTTGAATTTGAATTTGACAGGCAAGAGAGGGAGAGAGAGACACAGGTGAGTGAGGGAGAGAGAGAGACAGGCGAGTGAGGGAGAGAGAGAGAGACAGGCGAGTGAGGGAGAGAGAGAGACAGGTGAGTGAGGGAGAGAGAGAGACAGGCGAGTGAGGGAGAGAGAGACAGGCGAGTGAGGGATAGAGAGAGACAGGCGAGTGAGAGAGAGAGACAGGCGAGTGAGGGAGAGAGAGAGACAGGCGAGTGAGGGAGAGAGAGACAGGCGAGTGAGGGAGAGAGAGAGACAGGCGAGAGAGAGAGAGACAGGCGAGTGAGGGAGAGAGAGAGACAGGCGAGTGAGGGAGAGAGAGACAGGCGAGTGAGGGAGAGAGAGAGACAGGCGAGTGAGGGAGAGAGAGAGAGACAGGCGAGAGAGGAAGAGAGAGAGAAACAGGCGAGAGAGGGAGAGAGAGAGACAGGCGAGTTAGGGAGAGAGAGACAGTCCAAACACCAATCCGAGTGAACCAAATCATTAAAAAATGCAAAGAAACCTACCTGGAACATTGGAACAAAATAACCGAAAGCCAAAGCAGATTAGAATGTTACCGGGCCCTAAAAAGAGAATATAAACTGGCAGACTACCTCACGACCATCAGAGACACAAAACAGAGACAGACCCTCACCAGGTACAGACTAAGCGACCACCAACTGGAAATTGAAAAAGGCAGATACAAGAAATCCTGGCAGCCTAGAGAGAATAGAATATGCGATCAATGTCTGGCTGGCGAGGTTGAAACAGAAATGCATTTCCTCCTAAAATGCGAAAAATTCAACACATCAAGAAACATATTATTCAACAAGCTAAGCCAAACAACCCCAGATTTCAAGGAATTGGATGATCTGTCAAAATTGAGATTAGTCCTAGGAGAAGGAGACAGACCATACCTTGGGGCTAAATATGTAACAACATGTCACAACCTGAGGACTGTTTAAAAGTAAGACTGTTTAAAATTAATATTGAACGTACCAAATGAAGTAGAAAGACTGTTTAAAATTAATATTGTTTAAAAGTAATATTGTATATACCCAACAAATGTCAAATCGATTGACACCTACAGAATGTTGGAAAACTGTACCTTTTTGCTATGTAAGCTTTGGCAATATGGTTCTCTGTAAACTTTCATGCCAATAAAGCATTTGAACTGAACTGAACTGACAGGCGAGTGAGGGAGAGAGAGAGACAGGTGAGTGAGGGAGAGAGAGAGAGACAGGCGAGTGAGGGGGAGAGGGAGACAGGCGAGTGAGGTAGAGAGAGAGACAGGCGAGTGAGGGAAAGAGAGACAGGCGAGTGAGGGAGAGAGAGAGACAGGCAAGTGAGGGAGAGAGAGAGAGACAGGCGAGAGAGGAAGAGAGAGAGAGACAGGCGAGAGAGGGAGAGAGAGAGACAGGCGAGTTAGGGAGAGAGAGACAGGCGAGTGAGGGAGAGAGAGAGACAGGTGAGTGAGGGAGAGAGAGAGACAGGCGAGTGAGGGAGAGAGAGGGACAGGCGAGTGAGGGAGAGAGAGAGACAGGTGAGTGAGGGAGAGACAGGCGAGTGAGTGAGGGAGAGAGTCAGGCGAGAGAGGGAGAGAGACAGGCGAGTGAGGGAGAGAGAGACAGGCGAGTGAGGGAGAGAGAGACAGTCGAGTGAGGTAGAGAGAGACAGGCGAGTGAGGGAGAGAGAGAGGCAGGCGAGAGAGGGAGAGAGAGAGGCAGGCGAGAGAGGGAGAGAGACAGGTGAGTGAGGGAGAGAGAGAGGCAGGCGAGAGAGGGAGAGAGACAGGCGAGTGAGGGAGAGAGAGACAGGTGAGTGAGGGAGAGAGAGACAGGCGAGTGAGGTAGAGAGAGACAGGCGAGTGAGGGAGAGAGAGAGGCAGGCGAGAGAGGGGGAAATGTGGAATAACCTGAGTACAACACAATTGCAAGCATTACCAATCCAAGATGGCGACATCTGGAGAACACATTTTGAAAAACTCTACAAAGACATCCCAAAAAACAAAACAAACCCAAGTCAACATCAGGTCACAGAAAAACTCCACACATTAGAAGGAACAATTAAAGACAACCAAAACCCTCTAGACTCCCCAATCACATGGAAAGAACTGGCCACAAAAACAAAATCTCTCCACCTAAAGAAAGCCTGTGGCCCAGACAACATCAAAAATGAAATGCTAAAGTTCAGCAATATGGAGATGCAGGGTGCGATACTCAAACTATTCAACATCATATTACGCTCAGGCTGTTTTCCCGATATCTGGTGCCAAGGACTAATCTCCCCCATATATAAAAGTGGAAACAAATCAGACCCAAATAACTACCGCGGCATCTGTGTCAACAGTTGTCTAGGGAAGTTATTCTGCAGTATTCTAAATAGTAGATTACTTGATTTTCTTAACAAACATAATATCCTCAGAAAAAACCAAATAGGCTTTCTTCCAAAACACCGCACCGCCGACCATATCTATACCCTTCACACCCTCATTGAAAAACATAAACACCAAACAAAAAATGGGAAAATATTCGCCTGTTTCATCGACTTCAAGAAAGCCTTTGACTCTATATGGCACGAAGGGCTCTATTATAAACTTCTTCAGTGTGGAATTGGGGGCAAAGTCTATGACCTTATTAAATCAATGTATCTGAAAAACAAATGCGGGGTCAAAATTGGAGACAAACGCACCGATTTCTTCACCCAGAGAAGAGGCGTCCGGCAGGGCTGCAATTTGAGCCCGACCCTGTTCAACATATACATAAATGAATTAGCAGACATGCTGGAGCAAAGCGAGTCACCAGGTCTCCGTCTCCTGGATGGAGAAGTGAAGTCCCTGTTCTATGCGGACGACCTGGTTCTGCTGTCTCCCACAGAACAGGGATTACAGCAACAACTAGACCTACTCGACAAATACTGCCAAAATTGGGCTCTAACAGTAAATCTAAAGAAAACCAACATCATGATTTTTCAGAAAAGACCCAGATGTCAGGAAAACAAATACCAGTTTACCCTCAGTGATACCACTATAGGACACACTATGAGCTACACCTACCTTGGTCTAACTATTACAGCATCAGGGAGCTTCAGCATAGCAGTGAATGCACTAAAAGAAAAAGCCCGAAGAGCCCTATATGCAATTAAAAGAAAATTCTACAACATCCAAATCCCAATCAAAATCTGGCTCAAAATTTTTGACAGCATAATCCTGCCCATTGCACTGTACGGTAGTGAAGTATGGGGCCCGCTAAATCACCAAAGCTACACTAAATGGGAAAAACACACAATAGAAGCCCTACATGCAGAATTCTGCCGAAGCATCCTTCGCACCCAAAGAAAAACGCCAACAAATGCATGCAGAGCCGAACTAGGCAGATACCCACTGATAATAAACATCCAAAAACGAGCACTAAACTTCCTAAATCACCTCAAATCTAGCTCCCCAGACACCCTTCATTTCAAAGCCTTTCAGACCCAAGAGCTAAACCCAGAAAAGAGTCCCCTGAGTCAGCTGCTACTGAAACTAAGTACTCAGCCGGACCCTGACCAGCCCCAGACCAACACAGCCGTCCAAACACCAATCCGAGTGAACCAAATCATTAAAAAATGCAAAGAAACCTACCTGGAACATTGGAACAAAATAACCGAAAGCCAAAGCAGATTAGAATGTTACCGGGCCCTAAAAAGAGAATATAAACTGGCAGACTACCTCACGACCATCAGAGACACAAAACAGAGACAGACCCTCACCAGGTACAGACTAAGCGACCACCAACTGGAAATTGAAAAAGGCAGATACAAGAAATCCTGGCAGCCTAGAGAGAATAGAATATGCGATCAATGTCTGGCTGGCGAGGTTGAAACAGAAATGCATTTCCTCCTAAAATGCGAAAAATTCAACACATCAAGAAACATATTATTCAACAAGCTAAGCCAAACAACCCCAGATTTCAAGGAATTGGATGATCTGTCAAAATTGAGATTAGTCCTGGGAGAAGGAGACAGACCATACCTTGGGGCTAAATATGTAACAACATGTCACAACCTGAGGACTGTTTAAAAGTAAGACTGTTTAAAATTAATATTGAACGTACCAAATGAAGTAGAAAGACTGTTTAAAATTAATATTGTTTAAAAGTAATATTGTATATACCCAACAAATGTCAAATCGATTGACACCTACAGAATGTTGGAAAACTGTACCTTTTTGCAATGTAAGCTTTGGCAATATGGTTCTCTGTAAACTTTCATGCCAATAAAGCATTTGAACTGAACTGAACTGAACTGAACTGAGAGAGACAGGCGAGTGAGGGAGAGAGAGACAGGTGAGTGAGGGAGAGAGAGACAGGCGAGTGAGGTAGAGAGAGACAGGCGAGTGAGGGAGAGAGAGAGACAGGTGACGGAGGGAGGGAGAGAGAGACAGGCGAGAGAGGGTGAGAGAGACAGGCGAGTGAGGGAGAGAGAGAGACAGGCGAGTGAGGGAGAGAGAGACAGGCGAGTGAGGGAGAGAATATAAACTGGCAGACTACCTCAGGACCATCAGAGACACAAAACAGAGACAGACCCTCACCAGGTACAGACTAAGCGACCACCAACTGGAAATTGAAAAAGGCAGATACAAGAAATCCTGGCAGCCTAGAGAGAATAGAATATGCGATCAATGTCTGGCCGGCGAGGTTGAAACAGAAATGCATTTCCTCCTCAAATGCGAAAAATTCAACACATCAAGAAACATATTACTCAACAAGCTAAGCCAAACAACCCCAGATTTCAAGGAATTGGATGACCTGTCAAAATTGAGATTAGTCCTGGGATAAGGAGACAGACCATACCTTGGGGCCAAATATGTAACAACATGTCACAACCTGAGGCCTGTTTAAAATTAAGACTGTTTAAAATTAATATTGAATGTACCAAATGAAGTACAAAGACTGTTTAAAATTAATATTGTTTAAAAGTAATATTGTATGTACCCAACAAATGTCAAATCGATTGACGCCTACAGAATGTTTGAAAAAGTACCTTTTTGCTATGTAAGCTTTGGCAATATGGTTCTCTGTAAACTTTCATGCCAATAAAGCATTTGAATTGGAATTGGAATTGGAGAGAGACAGGCGAGTGAGGGGGAGAGAGAGACAGGCGAGTGAGGGAGAGAGAGGGAGACAGGCGAGTGAGGGGGAGAGAGAGACAGGCGAGTGAGGGAGAGAGAGAGACAGGCGAGTGAGGGAGAGAGAGACAGGCGAGTGAGGGAGAGAGAGAGACAGGCGAGTGAGGGAGAGAGAGTGAGACAGGCGAGAGAGGAAGAGAGAGAGAGACAGGCGAGAGAGGGAGAGAGAGAGACAGGCGAGTGAGGGAGAGAGAGACAGGCGAGCGAGGGAGAGAGAGAGAGCAAGGCGAGTGAGGGAGAGAGAGACAGGTGAGTGAGGGAGAGCGAGACAGGCGAGTGAGGGAGAGAGAGACAGGCGAGTGAGGGAGGGAGAGAGACAGGTGAGTGAGGGAGAGAGAGACAGGTGAGTGAGGGAGAGAGAGAGGCAGGTGAGTGAGGGAGAGAGAGAGACAGGCGAGTGAGGGAGGGAGAGAGACAGGCGAGTGAGGGAGAGAGACAGGCGAGTGAGGGAGAGAGAGACAGGCGAGTGAGGGAGAGAGAGACAGGCGAGTGAGGTAGAGAGAGACAGGCGAGTGAGGGAGAGAGAGAGAGACAGGTGAGTGAGTGAGAGAGAAAGACAGGCGAGTGAGGGAGAGAGAGAGACAGGCGAGTGAGGGAGAGAGAGAGACAGGCGAGTGAGGGAGAGAGAGAGACAGGCGAGTGAGGGAGAGAGAGAGACAGGCGAGTGAGGGAGAGAGAGAGACAGGCGAGTGAGGGAGAGAGAGAGACAGGCGAGTGAGGGTGAGAGAGACAGGCGAGTGAGGGTGAGAGAGACAGGCGAGTGAGGGAGAGAGAGAGACAGGCGAGTGAGGGAGAGAGAGAGACAGGCGAGTGAGGGAGAGAGAGAGACAGGTGAGTGAGGGAGAGAGAGACAGGCGAGTGAGGGAGAGAGAGACAGGCGAGTGAGGGAGAGAGAGAGGCGAGAGAGGGAGAGAGAGACAGGTGAGTGAGGGAGAGAGAGAGACAGGCGAGTGAGGGAGAGAGAGAGACAGGCGAGTGAGCGAGAGAGAGACAGGAGAGTGAGGGAGAGAGAGAGATAGGTGAGTGAGGGAGAGAGAGAGACAGGTGAGTGAGGGAGAGAGAGAGACAGGTGAGTGAGGGAGAGAGAGAGACAGGTGAGTGAGGGAGAGAGAGACAGGCGAGTGAGGGTGAGAGAGAGAGACAGGCGAGTGAGGGAGAGAGAGAGAGACAGGTGAGTGAGTGAGAGAGAGAGACAGGCGAGTGAGGGAGAGAGAGACAGGCGAGTGAGGGAGAGAGAGACAGGCGAGTGAGGGAGAGAGAGAGACAGGTGAGTGAGGGAGAGAGACAGGCGAGTGAGGGAGAGAGAGACAGGTGAGTGAGGGAGAGAGAGAGACAGGCGAGTGAGGGTGAGAGAGACAGGCGAGTGAGGGAGTGAGAGAGACAGGCGAGTGAGGGAGAGAGAGAGACAGGCGAGTGAGGGAGAGAGAGACAGGCGAGTGAGTGTGAGAGAGACAGGCGAGTGAGGGTGAGAGAGACAGGCGAGTGAGGGAGTGAGAGAGACAGGCGAGTGAGGGAGAGAGAGACAGGTGAGTGAGGGAGAGAGAGAGAAGTGAGTGAGGGAGGGAGAGAGACAGGTGAGTGAGGGAGAGAGAGAGACAGGTGAGTGAGAGAGAGAGAGACAGGTGAGTGAGGGAGAGAGAGAGACAGGCGAGTGAGGGAGAGAGAGAGACAGGCGAGTGAGGGAGAGAGAGAGACAGGCGAGTGAGGGAGAGAGAGAGAAAGGCGAGTGAGGGAGAGAGAGAGACAGGCGAGTGAGGGAGAGAGAGAGACAGGCGAGTGAGGGAGAGAGAGACAGGTGAGTGAGGGAGAGAGAGAGACAGGCGAGTGAGGGAGAGAGAGAGACAGGCGAGTGAGGGAGAGAGAGACAGGCGAGTGAGGGAGAGAGAGACAGGCGAGTGAGTGAGAGAGAGACAGGCGAGTGAGGGAGAGAGAGAGAGAGAGACAGGCGAGTGAGAGAGAGAGAGAGACAGGCGAGTGAGAGAGAGACAGAGAGAGACAGGCGAGTGAGGGAAAGAGAGACAGGCGAGTGAGGGAGAGAGAGACAGGCAAGTGAGGGAGAGAGAGACACGCGAGTGAGGGTGAGAGAGAGACAGGCAAGTGAGGGTGAAAGAGACAGGCGAGTGAGAGAGAGAGAGACAGGTGAGTGAGGGAGAGAGAGAGACAGGCGAGTGAGGGAGAGAGAGAGACAGGCGAGTGAGGGAGAGAGAGAGAGAGAGAGAGACAGGTGAGTGAGAGAGAGACAGAGAGAGACAGGCAAGTGAGGGAGAGAGAGAGACAGGCGAGTGAGGGAGAGAGAGACCTAAAGAAAGCCTGTGGCCCAGACAACATCAAAAATGAAATGCTCAAGTTCAGCAATATGGAGATGCAGGGTGCGGTACTCAAATTATTCAACATCATATTACGTTCAGGCTGTTTTCCCGATATCTGGTGCCAAGGACTAATCTCCCCCATATATAAAAGTGGAAACAAATCAGACCCAAATAACTACCGCGGCATCTGTGTCAACAGTTGTCTAGGGAAGTTATTCTGCAGTATTCTAAATAGTAGATTACTTGATTTTCTTAACAAACATAATATCCTCAGAAAAAACCAAATAGGTTTCTTCCAAAACACCGCACCGCCGACCATATCTATACCCTTCACACCCTCATTGAAAAACATATACACCAAACAAAAAATGGGAAAATATTCGCCTGTTTCATCGACTTCAAGAAAGCCTTTGACTCTATATGGCACGAAGGGCTCTATTATAAACTTCTTCAGTGTGGAATAGGGGGCAAAGTCTATGACCTTATTAAATCAATGTATCTGAAAAACAAATGCGGGGTCAAAATTGGAGACAAACGCATCGATTTCTTCACCCAGAGAAGAGGCGTCCGGCAGGGCTGCAATTTGAGCCCGACCCTGTTCAACATATACATAAATGAATTAGCAGACATGCTGGAGCAAAGCGAGTCACCAGGTCTCCGTCTCCTGGATGGAGAAGTGAAATCCCTGTTCTATGCGGACGACCTGGTCCTGCTGTCTCCCACAGAACAGGGATTACAGCAACAACTAGACCTACTCGACAAATACTGCCAAAATTGGGCTCTAACAGTAAATCTAAAAAAAACCAACATCATGATTTTTCAAAAAAGGCCCAGATGTCAGGAAAACAAATACCAGTTTACCCTCAGTGATACCACTATAGGACACACTATGAGCTACACCTACCTTGGTCTAACTATTACAGCATCAGGGAGCTTCAACATAGCAGTGAATGCACTAAAAGAAAAAGCCCGAAGAGCCCTATATGCAATAAAAAGAAAATTCTACAACATCCAAATCCCAATCAAAATCTGGCTCAAAATATTTGACAGCATAATCCTGCCCATTGCACTGTACGGTAGCGAAGTATGGGGCCCGCTAAATCACCAAAGCTACACCAAATGGGAAAAACACACAATAGAAGCCCTACATGCAGAATTCTGCCGAAGCATCCTTCGCATCCAAAGAAAAACGCCAACAAATGCATGCAGAGCCGAACTAGGCAGATACCCACTGATAATAAACATCCAAAAACGAGCACTAAACTTCCTAAATCACCTCAAATCTAGCTCCCCAGACACCCTTCATTTCAAAGCATTTCAGACCCAAGAGCTAAACCCAGAAAAGAGTCCCCTGAGTCAGCTGCTACTGAAACTAAGTACTCAGCCGGACCCTGACCAACCCCAGACCAACACAGCCGTCCAAACACCAATCCGAGTGAACCAAATCATTAAACAATGCAAAGAAACCTACCTGGAACATTGGAACAAAATAACCGAAAGCCAAAGCAGATTAGAATGTTACCGGGCCCTAAAAAGAGAATATAAACTGGCAGACTACCTCACGACCATCAGAGACACAAAACAGAGACAGACCCTCACCAGGTACAGACTAAGCGACCACCAACTGGAAATTGAAAAAGGCAGATACAAGAAATCCTGGCAGCCGAGAGAGAATAGAATATGCGATCAATGTCTGGCCGGCGAGGTTGAAACAGAAATGCATTTCCTCCTAAAATGCGAAAAATTCAACACATCAAGAAACATATTATTCAACAAGCTAAGCCAAACAACCCCAGATTTCAAGGAATTGGATGACCTGTCAAAATTGAGATTAGTCCTGGGAGAAGGAGACAGACCATACCTTGGGGCCAAATATGTAACAACATGTCACAACCTGAGGACTGTTTAAAATTAAGACTGTTTAAAATTAATATTGAATGTACCAAATGAAGTACAAAGACTGTTTAAAATTAATATTGTTTAAAAGTAATATTGTATGTACCCAACAAATGTCAAATCGATTGACACCTACAAAATGTTGAAAATGTACCTTTTTGCTCTGTAAGCTTTGGCAATATGGTTCTCTGTAAACTTTCATGCCAATAAAGCATTTGAATTTGAATTTGAATTTGACAGGCAAGAGAGGGAGAGAGAGACACAGGTGAGTGAGGGAGAGAGAGAGACAGGCGAGTGAGGGAGAGAGAGAGAGACAGGCGAGTGAGGGAGAGAGAGAGACAGGCGAGTGAGGGAGAGAGAGACAGGCGAGTGAGGGATAGAGAGAGACAGGCGAGTGAGAGAGAGAGACAGGCGAGTGAGGGAGAGAGAGAGACAGGCGAGTGATGGAGAGAGAGACAGGCGAGTGAGGGAGAGAGAGAGACAGGCGAGAGAGAGAGAGACAGGCGAGTGAGGGAGAGAGAGAGACAGGCGAGTGAGGGAGAGAGAGACAGGTGAGTGAGGGAGAGAGAGAGACAGGCGAGTGAGGGAGAGAGAGAGACAGGCGAGTGAGGGAGAGAGCGAGGCAGGCGAGTGAGGGAGAGAGAGAGACAGGCGTGTGAGGGAGAGAGCGAGACAGGCGAGTGAGGGAGAGAGAGAGACAGGCGAGTGAGGGAGGGAGAGAGACAGGTGAGTGAGGGAGGGAGAGAGACAGGCGAGTGAGGGAGAGAGAGAGAGACAGGCGAGTGAGGGAGGGAGAGAGACAGGCGAGTGAGGGAGAGAGAGACAGGCGAGTGAGGGAGAGAGAGAGACAGGTGAGTGAGGGAGAGAGAGACAGGCGAGTGAGGGAGAGAGACAGGCGAGTGAGGGAGAGAGAGACTGGCGAGTGAGGGAGAGAGAGAGACAGGTGAGTGAGGGAGAGAGAGAGACAGGTGAGTGAGGGAGAGAGAGACAGGCGAGTGAGGGTGAGAGAGAGAGACAGGTGAGTGAGGGAGAGAGAGAGACAGGCGAGAGAGGGGGAGAGAGAGACAGGTGAGTGAGGGAGAGGGAGAGACAGGCGAGTGAGGGAGAGAGAGACAGGCGAGTGAAGGTGAGAGAGAGACAGGCGAGTGAGGGAGAGAGAGAGACAGGCGAGTGAGGGAGAGAGAGACAGGCGAGTGAGGGAGGGAGAGAGACAGGCGAGTGAGGGAGAGAGAGACAGGCGAGTGAGGGAGAGAGAGAGACAGGCGAGTGAGGGAGAGAGAGACAGGCGAGTGAGGGAGAGAGAGAGACAGGCGAGTGAGGGAGAGAGCGAGGCAGGCGAGTGAGGGAGAGAGAGAGACAGGCGTGTGAGGGAGAGAGCGAGACAGGCGAGTGAGGGAGAGAGAGAGACAGGTGAGTGAGGGAGGGAGAGAGACAGGTGAGTGAGGGAGGGAGAGAGACAGGCGAGTGAGGGAGAGAGAGAGAGACAGGCGAGTGAGGGAGGGAGAGAGACAGGCGAGTGAGGGAGCGAGAGACAGGCGAGTGAGGGAGAGAGAGAGACAGGTGAGTGAGGGACAGAGAGACAGGCGAGTGAGGGAGAGAGACAGGCGAGTGAGGGAGAGAGAGACTGGCGAGTGAGGGAGAGAGAGAGACAGGTGAGTGAGGGAGAGAGAGAGACAGGTGAGTGAGGGAGAGAGAGACAGGCGAGTGAGGGCGAGAGAGAGAGACAGGTGAGTGAGGGAGAGAGAGAGACAGGCGATAGAGGGGGAGAGAGAGACAGGTGAGTGAGGGAGAGGGAGAGACAGGCGAGTGAGGGAGAGAGAGACAGGCGAGTGAAGGTGAGAGAGAGACAGGCAAGAGAGGGAGAGAGAGAGACAGGCGAGTGAGGGAGAGAGAGAGACAGGTGAGTGAGGGAGAGGGAGAGACAGGCGAGTGAGGGAGAGAGAGACAGGCGAGTGAAGGTGAGAGAGAGACAGGCGAGTGAGGGAGAGAGAGACAGGCGAGTGAGGGAGAGAGAGACAGGCGAGTGAGGGAGAGAGAGAGACAGGTGAGTGAGGGAGAGAGAGAGACAGGCGAGTGAGGGAGAGAGATACAGGCGAGTGAGGGAGAGGGAGAGACAGGCGAGTGAGGGAGAGGGAGAGACAGGCGAGTGAGGGAGTGGGAGAGACAGGTGAGTGAGGGAGAGAGACAGGCGAGTGAGGGAGAGAGAGACAGGCGAGTGAGAGAGAGAGACAGGCGAGTGAGGGAGAGAGAGAGACAGGCGAGTGAGGGAGAGAGAGATACAGGCGAGTGAGGGGGAGAGAGCGAGACAGGCGAGTGAGGGGGAGAGAGAGACAGGCGAGTGAGGGAGAGTGAGAGACAGGCGAGTGAGGGAGAGAGAGACAGGCGAGTGAGGGAGAGAGCGAGAGAGGCGAGTGTGGGAGAGAGAGAGACAGGCGAGAGAGGGAGGGAGAGAGACAGGCGAGTGAGGGAGAGAGAGACAGGCAAGTGAGGGAGAGAGAGAGACAGGCGAGTGAGGGAGAGAGAGACAGGCGAGTGAGGGAGAGAGAGAGAGACAGGCGAGTGAGGGAGAGAGAGACAGGCGAGTGAGGGAGAGAGAGAGACAGGTGAGTGAGGGAGAGAGAGAGACAGGTGAGTGAGGGAGAGAGAGAGAGACAGGTGAGTGAGGGAGAGAGAGAGAGACAGGTGAGTGAGGGAGAGAGAGACAGGCGAGTGAGGGAGAGAGAGAGACAGGCGAGTGAGGGAGAGAGAGAGAGACAGGCGAGTGAGGGAGAGAGAGAGACAGGTGAGTGAGGGAGGGAGAGAGACAGGCGAGTGAGGGAGACCCAAATAACTACCGCGGCATCTGTGTCAACAGTTGTCTAGGGAAGTTATTCTGCAGTATTCTAAATAGTAGATTACTTGATTTTCTTAACAAACATAATATCCTCAGAAAAAACCAAATAGGCTTTCTTCCAAAACACTGCACCGCGGACCATATCTATACCCTTCACACCCTCATTGAAAAACATAAACACCAAACAAAAAATGGGAAAATATTCGCCTGTTTCATCGACTTCAAGAAAGCCTTTGACTCTATATGGCACGAAGGGCTCTATTATAAACTTCTTCAGTGTGGAATAGGGGGCAAAGTCTGTGACCTTATTAAATCAATGTATCTGAAAAACAAATGCGGGGTCAAAATTGGAGACAAACGCACCGATTTCTTCACCCAGAGAAGAGGCGTCCGGCAGGGCTGCAATTTGAGCCCGACCCTGTTCAACATATACATAAATGAATTAGCAGACATGCTGGAGCAAAGCGAGTCACCAGGTCTCCGTCTCCTGGATGGAGAAGTGAAGTCCCTGTTCTATGCGGACGACCTGGTTCTGCCGTCTCCCACAGAACAGGGATTACAGCAACAACTAGACCTACTCGACAAATACTGCCAAAATTGGGCTCTAACAGTAAATCTAAAGAAAACCAACATCATGATTTTTCAGAAAAGACCCAGATGTCAGGAAAACAAATACCAGTTTACCCTCAGTGATACCACTATAGGACACACTATGAGCTACACCTACCTTGGTCTAACTATTACAGCATCAGGGAGCTTCAGCATAGCAGTGAATGCACTAAAAGAAAAAGCCCGAAGAGCCCTATATGCAATAAAAAGAAAATTCTACAACATCCAAATACCAATCAAAATCTGGCTCAAAATATTTGACAGCATAATCCTGCCCATTGCACTGTACGGTAGTGAAGTATGGGGCCCGCTAAATCACCAAAGCTACACTAAATGGGAAAAACACACAATAGAAGCCCTACATGCAGAATTCTGCCGAAGCATCCTTCGCACCCAAAGAAAAACGCCAACAAATGCATGCAGAGCCGAACTAGGCAGATACCCACTGATAATAAACATCCAAAAATGAGCACTAAACTTCCTAAATCACCTCAAATCTAGCTCCCCAGACACCCTTCATTTCAAAGCCTTTCAGACCCAAGAGCTAAACCCAGAAAAGAGTCCCCTGAGTCAGCTGCTACTGAAACTAAGTACTCAGCCGGACCCTGACCAGCCCCAGACCAACACAGCCGTCCAAACACCAATCCGAGTGAACCAAATCATTAAAAAATGCAAAGAAACCTACCTGGAACATTGGAACAAAATAATCAAAAGCCAAAGCAGATTAGAATGTTACCGGGCCCTAAAAAGAGAATATAAACTGGCAGACTACCTCACGACCATCAGAGACACAAAACAGAGACAGACCCTCACCAGGTACAGACTAAGCGACCACCAACTGGAAATTGAAAAAGGCAGATACAAGAAATCCTGGCAGCCTAGAGAGAATAGAATATGCGATCAATGTCTGGCTGGCGAGGTTGAAACAGAAATGCATTTCCTCCTAAAATGCGAAAAATTCAACACATCAAGAAACATATTATTCAACAAGCTAAGCCAAACAACCCCTGATTTCAAGGAATTGGATGATCTGTCAAAATTGAGATTAGTCCTAGGAGAAGGAGACAGACCATACCTTGGGGCCAAATATGTAACAACATGTCACAACCTGAGGACTGTTTAAAAGTAAGACTGTTTAAAATTAACATTGAACGTACCAAATGAAGTAGAAAGACTGTTTAAAATTAATATTGTTTAAAAGTAATATTGTATGTACCCAACAAATGTCAAATCGATTGACACCTACAGAATGTTGGAAAACTGTACCTTTTTGCTATGTAAGCTTTGGCAATATGGTTCTCTGTAAACTTTCATGCCAATAAAGCATTTGAACTGAACTGAACTGAACTGAGAGAGAGAGAGAGACAGGCGTGGGAGAGAGAGAGGGAGAGACAGGCGAGTGAGGGAGAGAGAGAGTCAGGCGAGTGAGGGAGAGAGAGAGACAGGCGAGTGAGGGAGAGAGAGATAGGCGAGTGAGGGAGAGAGAGACAGGCGAGTGAGAAAGAGAGAGAGAGACAGGCGAGTGAGGGAGAGAGAGACAGGCGAGTGAGGGAGAGGGAGAGACAGGTGAGTGAGGGAGAGAGAGAGACAGGTGAGTGAGGGAGAGAGAGAGACAGGTGAGTGAGGGAGAGAGAGACAGGCGAGTGAGGGAGAGAGAGACAGGCGAGAGAGGGAGAGAGAGACAGGCGAGTGAGGGAGAGGGAGAGACAGGCGAGTGAGGGAGAGAGAGGCAGGCGAGAGAGGGAGAGAGAGACAGGTGAGTGAGGGAGGGAGAGAGAGACAGGCGAGTGAGGGAGAGAGAGAGTCAGGCGTGTGAGGGAGAGAGCGAGATAGGCGAGTGAGGGAGAGAGAGAGACAGGCGAGTGAGGGAGGGAGGGAGGCAGGCGAGTGAGGGAGAGAGAGAGACAGGCGAGTGAGGGAGAGAGAGAGACAAGTGAGTGAAGGTAAGAGAGAGACAGGCGAGTGAGGGAGAGAGAGAGACAGGCGAGTGAGGGAGAGAGCGAGGCAGGCGAGTGAGGGAGAGAGAGAGACAGGCGTGTGAGGGAGAGAGCGAGACAGGCGAGTGAGGGAGAGAGAGAGACAGGCGAGTGATGGAGGGAGAGAGACAGGTGAGTGAGGGAGGGAGAGAGACAGGCGAGTGAGGGAGAGAGAGAGACAGGCGAGTGAGGGAGGGAGAGAGACAGGCGAGTGAGGGAGAGAGAGACAGGCGAGTGAGGGAGAGAGAGAGACAGCTGAGTGAGGGAGAGAGAGACAGGCGAGTGAGGGAGAGAGACAGGTGAGTGAGGGAGAGAGAGACAGGCGAGTGAGGGAGAGAGAGACAGGCGAGTGAGGGAGAGAGAGACAGGCGAGTGAGGGCGAGAGAGAGACCGGCGAGTGAGGGTGAAAGAGACAGGCGAGTGAGAGAGAGAGAGACAGGTGAGTGAGGCAGAGAGAGAGACAGGCGAGTGAGGGAGAGAGAGAGACAGGCGAGTGAGGGAGAGAGAGAGAGAGAGACAGGCGAGTGAGAGAGAGACAGAGAGAGACAGGCGAGTGAGGGAGAGAGAGAGACAGGCGAGTGAGGGAGAGAGAGACAGGCGAGTGAGGGAGAGAGAGACAGGCGAGTGAGTGAGAGAGAGAGACAGGCGAGTGAGGGAGAGAGAGAGACAGGCGAGTGAGTGAGGGAGCGCTGTATGGTAGTGAAGTATGGGGCCCACTTAATCACCATAGCTACACTAAATGGGAAAAACACACAATAGAAGCCCTACATGCAGAATTTTGCCGAAGCATTCTTCGCACCCAAAGGAAAACACCAACAAATGCATGTAGAGCCGAACTAGGCAGATACCCACTGATAATAAACATCCAAAAACGAGCACTGAACTTTCTAAATCACCTCAAATCTAGTTCCCCAGACACCCTTCATTTTAAAGCCCTCCAGACCCAAGAGCTGAACCCAGAAATGAGTCCCCTGAGTCAGTTGTTACTGAAACTAAGTACTCCTACCCAGCCAGACCCTGACCAGTCCCAGACCAACACTGCCCTCCAAACACCAATCCGAATGAACCAAATCATTAAACAATGCAAAGAAACCTACCTGGAACATTGGAACAAAATAACCAAAAGCCAAAGCAGATTAGCATGCTACCGGGCCCTAAAAAGAGAATATAAACTGGCAGACTATCTCTCAACCATCAGAGACACAAAACAGAGACAGACCCTCACCAGATACAGACTAAGCGACCACCAACTGGCAATTGAAAAAGGAAGATACAAGAAATCCTGGCAACCTAAAGAAAATAGAATATGTGATCACTGTCTGGCCGGCGAGGTTGAGACAGAGGTGCACTTCCTCCTAAAATGCGAAAAATTTAACAAAACAAGAAACATATATTTTGACAAGCTCAGCCTTGCAACCCCAGATTTCAAAGAATTGGATGACCTGTCAAAATTAAGAATAGTCCTGGGGGAAGGAGACAGACCATGGGCCAGAAATTCCAGAACGGGGCTTGCAGCGCGTGCAAGCCCAGTATTTGCACTTACCCCGCGCTCCTGCCGATCAGCTCCAGGGACGCCTGCACTTCCAGAAACTGAAGCAAGAATCCCGGGCAGCGTATGACGTCACGCCGCCCAGGAGCGCAGCCAGCGCGGACCCAGGAGCGTGCAGTGTAAGTGAGACACGCCCCTTGAGGTCTCAGTTTCACTGGACACGCCCCCAATGTTTCTGTCAAGCTGCTTTGCTTTATTACATGCAAAGCAGCAGTTTAAATAGGTTTTTGGAAGTTTTTTGAAGATTTTGGTAACTTTTATAAACTTTTTAAAATGTTTACATTATTTTGAGTAATCTGAAGTAGTTTTAAAGAGAATTAAAGCAATTTAAAGACTTTTAAAAGCCCTAAAAGAATTTTTTTAATTCCATTTATTTATTTAGCAATGTCGTCGTCATACGTGTCTTCACACTGTTCCCTTTTGGGAACTGTATGAAGTGGTGGAAGGATTTATGGCCGTGATTAACGCTCATTCCGTGACCGTAACCATCTTTGAACCAGCCATTAGGGCGGTTAGTCCTATGGCGGGAGGGTTTTACGGGCTCCCACAAGCTATACAAGGAGGGGGGGCCACCCACACCCACGGACGCAAATATCCCACTGGATGTCAACCCAGAATTTAGAGCCGGAGCTCAGACTCCACTTGCCGGGACTGTCTGGAGCGGGGTTCGAAACCCTACCCTGATCTGGCCCAGCGGCGGGGATCCTACTGCTATGACAAAGGCCCAATCCGATTAGCAACGTGAAATGGCAGCATAGGGCTCCAGTCACGGGGAGGGAAAAGGCGCAGGAAACGTATGGGTGTCACCTTTTGTGCGGAGTGGGCCTTTTGCGTAGCAGTAAGCATCCCCGCTGATGGGCCAGAAGGAGTAGGGTTTTGAACCCCACTCCAGACAGTCCCGGCAAGTGGAGTCGGAGCTCCAACTTTAAATTCTGGGTGGACATCCAGCGGGATACTTGCGTCCGTGGGTGTTGGTGGCCGCCCCCCCCCCTCAGATGGGTTGTGGAAGCCCGTAAAACCCTTCCGCCATAGGACTAACCACCCTAATGGCTGGTTCAAAGATGGTTACGGTCACGGAATGAGCGTTAATCACGGCCATAAATCAATCCACCACTTCATACAGTTCCCCAAAGGGAACAGTGTGAGGATACGTCCGATGATGACCTCTTGCGCAATGCACCTCCTTGGACCCTCAGTCGCAGGGGGCAAGTGGTGCAAGTGTTAAATTTTTTATTTTATTGACATGTAAAATGTTGGCGCAATAATTCCCTTCCAAATGCGCTAGTACGGTCGGGGGTACTTACGCATCTGGCCGGATGAAATGCCGGTTTTCAGCATGCACAGTGCATGTGGGGAAAACCGGCATTTCCTGTCCTCTGAACGAAGGGGTTCAGAGGCAGAACGCGTGCGACTGCACATGCAGCGTGTGCGCAGTATAATTTGCCGCTTTCATTAATGCTTTCAGTGAGGTCCAGTCATTACAACTTACACATGAAAAAAGCATGGGTACAGTTGCTACAGAGGCTGTGGAGGAAGATATTTCTTATCGTGGAGCTTCTGTAAGTATGTATGTCTGTATATATTCCTTTGCGTGTTATGTATATATTCCTTTCCTTATGTGTATGGATGTATTATTTAATTATGACTTTCAGAGAAAGTAACTTATTGGAAAATCATAATTAAAAACATACATTCATAGTAAAGGAATATAAAACATACATACATATACGTAAAGGAATATATGTGGACATACATACATAACTCATTCTCACATTCCATTCACACAGCCACAATTGCTCCTTCTACCTACCGTTCTGAAAGCCCTTTAAAAAAAAAAAAATTAAACTTTAAAACTTACTTAAAATTTCTTAAAGTAACTTCCCTCCCTTTCCCAAACAAAAATATTGCATTTCAAAAGCTCCACGATAAAATATATCTTCCTCCGCAGCCAATGAACCACTTTACACTTGCTTTTTTTCAGTGTAAGTTCTGAGGACTTACCCTCACGGATTTCATGAATGAAATCCACGAAGTTCACTGCGCAAGCGCTGCCTGTGCAGTCGCACGCGCTCGAGGTCTGGAAATGCCGGCGTTCCCCGCATGCGCTGTTCCTGCTGAACGCCGGCATTTCCAACGGCCAGAAGCGTGAGTACCCCGAGCGCACTCACGCTTCTGGCCTGGAATTTCTGGCCCCATATCTTGGTGCCCAATATGTAACAACATGTCACAACCTGAGGAACAGTGAGTGACTAACGGGCACACCCATAGCATATATGCTCCAGAAATGTTTAAATCAATACCGAATATACCCAACGACTGTTTAAATTAATACTGAATGTACCCAACGAGGGTCAACGACTGTTTAAATTAATACTGTCTGTACCCAACGAAGGTCAAAATTGTTTGACATCTACAGAATGTTGGAAACCTGTACTTTTTGTTATGTAAGCTTTGGCAATATGGTTCCCTGTAAACTTTCATGCCAATAAAGCATTTGATTTTGAATTTGAATTTGATTTGAGAGACAGGCGAGTGAGGGAGAGAGAGAGACAGGCGAGTGAGGGAGAGAGAGAGACAGGCGAGTGAGAGAGCGAGAGAGACAGGCGAGTGAGGGAGAGAGAGACAGGCGAGTGAGAGAGACAGGCGAGAGAGAGAGAGAGAGAGACAGGCGAGTGAGGGAGAGAGAGACAGGCGAGTGAGGGAGAGAGAGACAGGCGAGTGAGGGAGAGAGAGAGACAGGCGAGGGAAACAGAGAGAGAGACAGGCGAGTGAGGGAGAGAGAGAGACAGGCGAGTGAGGGAGAGAGAGAGACAGGCGAGTGAGGGAGAGAGAGACAGGCGAGTGAGAAAGAGAGAGAGAGACAGGCGAGTGAGGGAGAGAGAGAGACAGGCGAGTGAAGGTGAGAGAGAGACAGGCGAGTGAGGGAGAGAGAGAGACAGGCGAGTGAGGGAGAGGGAGAGACAGGCGAGTGAGGGAGAGGGAGAGACAGGCCAGTGAGGGAGAGGGAGAGACAGGCGAGTGAGGGAGAGAGACAGGCGAGTGAGGGAGAGAGGGACAGGCGAGTGAGAGAGAGACAGGCGAGTGAGGGAGAGAGAGATAGGCGAGTGAGGGAGAGAGAGAGACAGGCGAGTGAGGGAGACAGAGAGACAGGTGAGTGAGGGAGAGAGAGAGACAGGCGAGTGAGGGAGAGAGAGAGACCGGCGAGTGAGGGAGAGAGAGACAGGCGAGTGAGGGAGAGAGAGAGACAGGCGAGTGAGGGAGAGAGAGAGACAGGCGAGTGAGGGAGAGAGAGAGACAGGCGAGTGAGGGAGAGAGAGAGACAGGCGAGTGAGAGAGAGAGAGACATGCGAGTGAGGGAGAGAGAGAGACAGGCGAGTGAGGGAGAGAGAGAGACAGGCGAGTGAGGAAGAGAGAGACAGGCGAGTGAGAGAGAGAGAGACAGGCGAGTGAGGGAGAGAGAGACAGGTGAGTGAGGAAGAGAGAGACAGGTGAGTGAGGGAGAGGGAGAGGGAGAGACAGGTGAGTGAGGGAGAGAGAGAGACAGGCGAGTGAGGGAGAGAGAGAGAGTCAGGCGAGTGAGGGAGAGAGAGACAGGCGAGTGAGGGAGAGACAGGCGAGAGAGGGAGAGATAGACAGGCGAGTGAGGGAGAGAGAGAGACAGGTGAGTGAGGGAGAGAGAGACACAGGCGAGTGAGGGAGAGAGACACAGGCGAGTGAGGGAGAGAGAGACAGGCAATTGAGGGAGAGAGAGAGACAGGCGAGTGAGGGAGAGAGAGAGACAGGCGAGTGAGGGAGGGAGAGACAGGCGAGTGAGGGAGAGAGAGACAGGCGAGAGAGGGAGAGAGAGACAGGCGAGTGAGGGAGAGGGAGAGACAGGCGAGTGAGGGAGAGAGAGACATGCGAGAGAGGGAGAGAGAGACAGGTGAGTGAGGGAGGGAGAGAGAGACAGGCGACTGAGGGAGAGAGAGAGACAGGCGTGTGAGGGAGAGAGCGAGACAGGCGAGTGAGGGAGAGAGAGGGACAGGCGAGTTAGGGAGGGAGAGAGACAGGCGAGTGAGGGAGGGAGAGAGACAGGCGAGTGAGGGAGAGAGAGAGACAGGCGAGTGAGGGAGAGAGAGAGACAGGTGAGTGAAGGTGAGAGACAGACAGGCGAGTGAGGGAGAGAGAGAGACAGGTGAGTGAGGGAGAGAGACAGGCGAGTGAGGGAGAGAGACAGGCGAGTGAGGGAGAGAGAGACAGGCGAGTGAGGGAGAGAGAGAGACAGGTGAGTGAGGGAGAGAGAGAGACAGGTGAGTGAGGGAGAGAGAGACAGGTGAGTGAGGGAGAGAGAGAGAGACAGGTGAGTGAGGGAGAGAGAGAGACAGGCGAGAGAGGGGGAGAGAGAGAGACAGGTGAGTGAGGGAGAGAGAGAGACAGGCGAGTGAGGGAGAGTGAGAGACAGGCGAGTGAGGGAGAGAGAGAGACAGGCGAGTGAGGGAGAGAGAGACAGGCAAGTGAGGGAGAGAGAGAGACAGGTGAGTGAGGGAGGGAGAGAGAGACAGGCGAGTGAGGGAGAGAGAGAGACAGGCGTGTGAGGGAGAGAGCGAGACAGGCGAGTGAGGGAGAGAGAGAGACAGGCGAGTGAAGGTGAGAGAGAGACAGGCGAGTGAGGGAGAGAGAGAGACAGGCGAGTGAGCGAGAGAGAAACAGGCGAGTGACGGAGAGAGAGAGACAGGCGAGTGAGGGAGAGAGAGAGACAGGCGAGTGAGGGAGAGAGAGAGACAGGTGAGTGAGGGAGAGAGAGAGACAGGTGAGTGAGGGAGAGAGAGACAGGCGAGTGAGGGAGAGAGAGAGACAGGTGAGTGAGGGTGAGAGAGACAGGCGAGTGAGTGAGAGAGAGAGACAGGCGAGAGAGGGAGAGAGAGACAGGCGAGTGAGGGAGAGGGAGACAGGTGAGTGAGGGAGAGAGAGAGAGACAGGCCAGTGAGGGGGAGAGAGACAGGCGAGTGAGGGAGAGAGAGAGACAGGCGAGAGGGAGAGAGACAGGCGAGAGAGGGAGAGAGAGACAGGCGAGTGAGGGAGAGAGAGAGAGACAGGCGAGTGAGAGAGAGAGAGAGAGACAGGCGAGTGAGGGAGAGAGAGAGACAGGCGAGTGAGGGAGAGAGAGAGACAGGCGAGTGAGGGAGAGAGAGAGACAGGCGAGTGAGGGAGAGAGAGACAGGCGAGTGAGGGAGAGAGTCAGGCGAGTGAGGGAGAGAGAGAGAGACAGGCGAGTGACAGAACAAGGATTACAGCAACAATTAGACCTACTCGACAAATACTGCCAGAATTGGGCCCTGACAGTAAATCTAAAGAAAACCAACATCATGATTTTTCAAAAAAGGCCCAGATGTCAGGAAAACAAATAACAGTTTACTCTCAGTGATACCATCATAGGACACACTATGAGCTACACTTACCTTGGTCTAACCATCACAGCATCAGGGAGCTTCAGCATAGCAGTGAATGCGCTAAAAGAAAAAGCCCGAGGAGCCCTATATGCAATAAAAAAGAAAATTCTCCAACATCCAAATTCCAATCAAAATCTGGCTCAAAATATTTGACAGCATAATCCTGCCCATTGCGCTGTACGGTAGTGAAGTATGGGGCCCACTCAATCACCATAGCTACACTAAATGGGAAAAACACACAATAGAAGCCCTACATGCAGAATTTTGCCGAAGCATTCTTCGCACCCAAAGGAAAACACCAACAAATGCATGTAGAGCCGAACTAGGCAGATACCCACTAATAATAAACATCCAAAAATGAGCACTAAACTTTCTAAATCACCTCAAATCTAATTCCCCAGACACCCTTCATTTTAAAGCCCTCCGGACCCAAGAGCTGAACCCAGAAATGAGTCCCCTGAGTCAGCTGCTACTGAAACTAAGTACTCCCACTCAGCCGGACCCTGACCAGTCCCAGACCAACACAGCCCTCCAAACACCAATCCGAGTGAACCAAATCATTAAACAATGCAAAGAAACCTACCTGGAACATTGGAACAAAATAACCAAAAGCCAAAGCAGATTAGAATGTTACCGGGCCCTAAAAAGAGAATATAAACCGGCAGACTATCTCTCGACCATCAGAGACACAAAACAGAGACAGACCCTCACCAGGTACAGACTAAGCGACCACCAACTGGCAATTGAAAAAGGAAGATACAAGAAATCCTGACAGCCTAGAGAGAATAGAATATGTGATCAATGTCTGGTCGGCGAGGTTGAGACAGAGATGCACTTCCTCCTAAAATGCGAAAAATTCAACAAAACAAGAAACATATATTTTGACAAGCTCAGCCAAACAACCCCAGATTTCAAAGAATTGGATGACCTGTCAAAATTAAGATTAGCCCTGGGAGAAGGAGACAGACCATACCTTGGTGCCCAATATGTAACAACATGTCACAACCTGAGGAACAGTGAGGGACTAACGAGCAGCCCCATAGCATATATAAACATTAAGAATGTTTAAATCAATACCGAATGTACCCAACGACTGTTTAAAAATTAATACTGAATGTACCCAACGAGGGTCAACGACTGTTTAAATTAATATTGTCTGTACCCAACGAAGGTCAAAATTGTTTGACACCTACAGAATGTTGGAAAACTGTACTTTTTGTTATGTAAGCTTTGGCAATATGGTTCCCTGTAAACTTTCATGCCAATAAAGCATTTGAAATGAAAAATTGAATTGAATTTAATTGAGAGACAGGCGAGTGAGGGAGAGAGAGAGACAGGCGAGTGAGGGAGAGAGAGAGACAGGCGAGTGAGAGAGCGAGAGAGACAGGCGAGTGAGGGAGAGAGAGACAGGCGAGTGAGAGAGACAGGCGAGAGAGAGAGAGAGAGAGACAGGCGAGTGAGGGAGAGAGAGACAGGCGAGTGAGGGAGAGAGAGAGACAGGCGAGGGAAAGAGAGCGAGAGACAGGCGAGTGAGGGAGAGAGAGAGACAGGCGAGTGAGGGAGAGAGAGAGACAGGCGAGTGAGGGAGAGAGAGACAGGCGAGTGAGGGAGAGAGAGACAGGCGAGTGAGAAAGAGAGAGAGAGACAGGCGAGTGAGGGAGAGAGAGAGACAGGCGAGTGAAGGTGAGAGAGAGACAGGCGAGTGAGGGAGAGAGAGAGACAGGCGAGTGAGGGAGAGGGAGAGACAGGCGAGTGAGGGAGAGGGAGAGACAGGCCAGTGAGGGAGAGGGAGAGACAGGCGAGTGAGGGAGAGAGACAGGCGAGTGAGGGAGAGAGAGACAGGCGAGTGAGAGAGAGACAGGCGAGTGAGGGAGAGAGAGAGACAGGCGAGTGAGGGAGAGAGAGAGACAGGCAAGTGAGGGAGAGAGAGAGAGACAGGCGAGTGAGGGAGAGAGAGAGACAGGCGAGGGAGAGAGAGAGAGAGAGACAGGCGAGTGAGGCAGAGAGAGAGACAGGCGAGTGAGGGAGAGAGAGACAGGCGAGTGAAGGTGAGAGAGAGACAGGCAACTGAGGGAGAGAGAGAGACAGGCGAGTGAGGGAGAGAGAGACAGGCTATTACAGCATCAGGGAGCTTCAGCATAGCAGTGAATGCACTAAAAGAAAAAGCCCGAAGAGCCCTATATGCAATAAAAAGAAAATTCTACAACATCCAAATCCCAATCAAAATCTGGCTCAAAATTTTTGACAGCATAATCCTGCCCATTGCACTGTACGGTAGTGAAGTATGGGGCCCGCTAAATCACCAAAGCTACACTAAATGGGAAAAACACACAATAGAAGCCCTACATGCAGAATTCTGCCGAAGCATCCTTCGCACCCAAAGAAAAACGCCAACAAATGCATGCAGAGCCGAACTAGGCAGATACCCACTGATAATAAACATCCAAAAACGAGCACTAAACTTCCTAAATCACCTCAAATCTAGCTCCCCAGACACCCTTCATTTCAAAGCCTTTCAGACCCAAGAGCTAAACCCAGAAAAGAGTCCCCTGAGTCAGCTGCTACTGAAACTAAGTACTCAGTCAGACCCTGACCAGCCCCAGACCAACACAGCCGTCCAAACACCAATCCGAGTGAACCAAATCATTAAAAAATGCAAAGAAACCTACCTGGAACATTGGAACAAAATAACCGAAAGCCAAAGCAGATTAGAATGTTACCGGGCCCTAAAAAGAGAAT
>NW_028226017.1:0-89780 GCF_052327205.1 Somniosus microcephalus
TATGGTTCTCTGTAAACTTTCATGCCAATAAAGCATTTGAACTGAACTGAACTGAACTGAGTGAGAGCTGAGGGAGTGAGTGAGAGGTGAGTGAGTGAGAGGTGAGTGAGTGAGAGGTGAATGAGTGAGAGGTGAGTGAGTGAGAGGTGAGTGAGTGGTGTCTTAGTGAGTCGGTGAGTGAGTGAGTGAGAGGTGAGTGAGTGAGAGGTGAGTGAGTGAGTGAGAGGGTGAGTGAGTGAGAGAGAGGTGAGTGAGAGAGGTGTGAGTGAGTGAGTGAGAGGTGAGTGAGTGAGTGAGAGGTGAGTGAGTGAGTGAGAGGGAGGTGAGTGAGTGAGTGAGAGGTGAGTGAGTGAGTGAGGAGTGTGTGAGTGAGAGGTGCGTGAGTGAGTGAGTGAGAGAGAGGTGACTGAGAGGTGAGTGAGTGAGAGAGAGGTGTGTGAGTGAGTGAGTGAGTGAGAGAGAGGTGAGTGAGTGAGTGAGTGAGAGGTGAGTGAGTGAGTGAGTGAGAGAGAGGTGAGTGAGTGAGAGAAAGGTGAGTGAGACGTGAGTGAGTGAGTGAGAGAGAGGTGAGTGAGTGAGTGAGTGAGAGGTGAGTGAGTGAGTGAGTGAGAGAGAGATGAGTGAGTGAGTGAGAGGTGAGTGAGTGAGAGGTGAGTGAAAGGTGAGTGAGTGAGAGGTGAGTGAGTGAGAGGTGAGTGAGTGAGTGAGAGAGAGGTGAGTGAGTGAGTGCGAGAGTGGTGAGTAAGTGAGTGAGAGAGAGGTGAGTGAGTGAGCGAGAGGTGAGTGAGTGAGAGAGTGAGTGAGAGAGAGGCGAGTGAGTGAGAGAGAGGTGAGTGCGTGAGAGTGAGTGAGTGAGAGGTGAGTGAGTGAGAGGTGAGTGAGAGAGAGAGGTGAGTGAGTGAGTGAGAGAGAGGTGAGTGAGTGAGAGAGAGAGGTGAGTGAGTAAGAGGTGAGTGAGTGAGTGAGAGAGCGGTGAGTGAGTGAGAGGTGAGTGAGAGAGAGGTGAGTGAGTGAGTGAGAGAGAGGTGAGTGAGAGAGAGAGAGGTGAGTGAGTGAGGTGAGTGAGTGAGGTGCGTGAGTGAATGAGTGAGTGAGAGAGGTGAGTGAGTGAGAGAGAGGTGAGTGAGTGATGTCTGAGTGAGTGAGAGGTGAGTGAGTGAGTGAGAGAGAGAGGTGAGTGAGTGAGAGAGGTGAGTGAGAGAGGTGAGTGAGTGAGTGAGAGAGAGGTGAGTGAGTGAGTGAGAGAGAGGTGAGTGAGTGAGTGAGAGGTGAGTGAGTGAGAGAGAGGTGAGGGAGTGAGAGGTGAGTGAGTGAGTGAGAGGTGAGTGCGTGAGTGAGAGAGAGGTGAGTGAGTGAGTGAGAGGTGAGTGAGTGAGAGAGAGGTGAGTGAGTGAGAGAGGTGAGTGAGTGAGAGGTGAGTGAGTGAGTGAGAGGTGAGTGAGTGAGAGGTGCGTGAGTGAGTGAGTGAGAGGTGAGTGAGTGAGTGAGAGGTGAGTGAGGGAGTGAGAGAGAGGTGAGTGAGAGAGAGGTGAGTGAGTGAGTGAGGGAGAGGTGTCTGAGTGAGTGAGTGAGAGTTGAGTGAGTGAGTGAGAGAGGAGTGAGTGAGTGAGAGAGAGGTGAGTGAGTGAGTGAGAGGTGAGCGAGTGAGTGAGAGAGAGAGAGAGAGCGGTGAGTGAGTGAGTGAGAGAGGTGAGTGAGTGAGAGAGGTGAGTGAGTGAGAGAGAGGTGAGTGAGTGAGAGGTGAGTGAGTGAGAGGTGAGTGAGTGAGTGAGAGGTGAGTGAGTGAGTGAGTGAGAGGTGAGTGAGTGAGTGAGAGAGAGGTGAGTGAGTGAGAGAGAGGGGAGTGAGAGGTGAGTGAGTGAGTGAGAGAGAGGTGAGTGAGTGAGAGGTGAGTGAGTGAGTGAGAGAGAGATGAGTGAGTGAGTGAGAGGTGAGTGAGTTAGAGGTGAGTGAGAGGTGAGTGAGTGAGAGGTGAGTGAGTGAGTGAGAGAGAGGTGAGTGAGAGAGTGGTGAGTGAGTGAGTGAGAGAGAGGTGAGTGAGTGAGAGAGAGGTGAGTGAGTGAGTGAGTGAGAGAGAGGTGAGTGGGAGAGAGGTGAGTGAGTGAGTGAGAGAGAGAGGTGAGTGAGTAAGAGGTGAGTGAGTGAGTGAGAGAGAGGTGTGTGAGTGAGAGGTGAGTGAGAGAGAGGGGAGTGACTGAGTGAGAGAGAGGTGAGTGAGAGGGGGGAGGTGAGTGAGTGAGGTGAGTGAGTGAGGTGAGTGAGTGAATGAGTGAGTGAGAGAGGTGAGTGAGTGAGAGAGAGGTGAGTGAGTGGTGTCTGAGTGAGTGAGAGGTGAGTGAGTGAGTGAGTGAGTGAGAGAGAGAGGTGAGTGAGTGAGAGAGGTGAGTGAGAGAGGTGAGTGAGTGAGTGAGAGAGAGGTGAGTGAGTGAGTGAGAGAGAGGTGAGTGAGTGAGTGAGTGAGAGGTGAGTGAGTGAGTGAGAGGTGAGTGAGTGAGTGAGAGAGAGGTGAGTGAGTGAGGTGAGTGAGTGAGTGAGAGGTGAGTGCATGAGTGAGAGAGAGGTGAGTGAGTGAGTGAGAGGTGAGTGAGTGAGAGAGAGGTGAGTGAGTGAGAGAGGTGAGTGAGTGAGAGGTGAGTGAGTGAGTGAGGTGAGTGAGTGAGAGGTGCGTGAGTGAGTGAGTGAGAGGTGAGTGAGTGAGTGAGAGGTGAGTGAGGGAGTGAGAAAGAGGTGAGTGAGAGAGAGGTGAGTGAGTGAGTGAGGGAGAGGTGTCTGAGTGAGAGAGTGAGAGTTGAGTGAGTGAGTGAGTAGTGAGTGAGTGAGAGAGAGGTGAGTGAGTGAGTGAGAGGTGAGCGAGTGAGTGAGAGAGAGAGAGAGAGAGCGGTGAGTGAATGAGTGAGAGAGGTGAGAGAGTGAGAGAGGTGAGTGAGAGAGAGGTGAGTGAGTGAGAGGTGAGTGAGTGATAGGTGAGTGAGTGAGTGAGAGGTGAGTGAGTGAGAGAGAGAGGTGAGTGAGTGAGTGAGAGGTGAGTGAGTGAGAGAGAGGTGAGTGAGTGAGAGAGAGGTGAGTGAGTGAGAGGTGAGTGAGTGAGTGAGAGGTGAGTGAGTGAGAGGTGAGTGAGTGAGAGAGAGGTGAGTGAGTGAGAGAGGTGAGTGAGTGAGAGTTGAGTGAGTGAGAGAGAGAGAGGTGAGTGAGTGAGAGAGGTGAGTGAGTGAGTGAGTGAGAGGTGAGTGAGTGAGAGAGAGGTGAGTGAGTGAGTGAGAGGTGAGTGAGTGAGTGAGTGAGAGGTGAGTGAGTGAGAGGTGAGTGAGTGAGTGAGAGGTGAGTGAGTGAGAGAGGTGAGTGAGTGAGAGAGAGGTGAGTGAGTGAGTGAGAGAGAGGTGAGTGAGTGTGTGAGAGAGAGGTGAGTGAGTGAGAGAGAGGTGAGTGAGTGAGAGGTGAGTGAGTGAGTGAGAGGTGAGTGAGTGAGAGAGGGGTGAGTGAGTGAGAGAGGTGAGTGAGTGAGTGAGAGGTGAGTGAGTGAGAGGTGAGTGAGTGAGAGAGGTGAGTGAGTGAGAGAGAGGTGAGTGAGTGAGAGAGAAGTGAGTGAGTGAGAGGGTGAGTGAGTGAGTGAGTGAGTGAGAGGTGAGTGAGTGAGTGAGAGGTGAGTGAGAGAGAGAGGTGAGTGAGTGAGTGAGAGGTGAGTGAGTGAGAGAGGTGAGTGAGTGAGTGAGAGGTGAGTGAGTGAGAGGTGAGTGAGTGAGAGGTGAGTGAGTGAGTGAGAGGTGAGTGAGTGAGAGAGAGGTGAGTGAGTGAGTGAGAGAGAGGTGAGTGAGTGAGTGAGAGAGGTGAGAGGTGAGTGAGTGAATGGGAGAGAGGTGAGTGAGTGAGTGAGAGGTGAGTGAGTGAGAGAGAGGTGAGTGAGTGAGAGGTGAGTGAGTGAGAGGTGAGAGAGAGAGAGGTGAGTGAGTGAGTGAGAGAGAGGTGAGTGAGTGAGTGAGAGAGAGGTGAGTGAGAGAGAGGTGAGTGAGAGAGAGGTGAGTGAGAGAGAGGTGAGTGAGAGGTGAGTGAGAGGTGAGTGAGAGGTGAGAGAGAGGTGGGTGAGTGAGTGAGTGAGAGGTGAGTGAGTGAGTGAGAGGTGAGTGAGTGAGTGAGAGGTGAATGAGTGAGAATTGAGTGAGTGAGTGAGAGAGAGAGAGAGGTGAGTGAGTGAGAGAGGTGAGTGAGTGAGTGAGTGAGAGGTGAGTGAGTGAGAGAGAGGTGAGTGAGTGAGTGAGAGGTGAGTGAGTGAGTGAGTGAGAGGTGAGTGAGTGAGAGGTGAGTGAGAGGTGAGTGAGTGAGAGAGGTGAGTGAGTGAGAGAGAGGTGAGTGAGTGAGTGAGAGAGAGGTGAGTGAGTGTGTGAGAGAGAGGTGAGTGAGTGAGAGAGAGGTGAGTGAGTGAGAGGTGAGTGAGTGAGTGAGAGGTGAGTGAGTGAGAGAGGGGTGAGTGAGTGAGAGAGGTGAGTGAGTGAGTGAGAGGTGAGTGAGTGAGAGGTGAGTGAGTGAGAGAGAGAGGTGAGTGAGTGAGTGAGAGAGGTGAGTGAGTGAGAGAGAAGTGAGTGAGTGAGAGGTGAGTGAGTGAGTGAGTGAGAGGTGAGTGAGTGAGTGAGAGGTGAGTGAGAGAGAGAGGTGAGTGAGTGAGTGAGAGAGGTGAGTGAGAGGGAGGTGAGTGAGTGAGTGAGAGGTGAGTGAGTGAGAGAGGTGAGTGAGTGAGTGAGAGGTGAGTGAGTGAGAGGTGAGTGAGAGGTGAGTGAGTGAGTGAGAGGTGAGTGAGTGAGAGAGAGGTGAGTGAGTGAGTGAGAGAGAGGTGAGTGAGTGAGTGAGAGAGGTGAGAGGTGACTGAGTGAATGGGAGAGAGGTGAGTGAGTGAGTGAGAGGTGAGTGAGTGAGAGAGAGGTGAGTGAGTGAGAGGTGAGTGAGTGAGAGGTGAGTGAGAGAGAGAGGTGAGTGAGTGAGTGAGAGAGAGGTGAGTGAGTGAGTGAGAGAGAGGTGAGTGAGAGAGAGGTGAGTGAGAGAGAGGTGAGTGAGAGGTGAGTGAGAGGTGAGTGAGAGGTGAGAGAGAGGTGGGTGAGTGAGTGAGTGAGAGGTGAGTGAGTGAGTGAGAGGTGAGTGAGTGAGTGAGAGGTGAATGAGTGAGAGAGAGGTGAGTGAGTGAGTGAGAGGTGAGTGAGTGAGTGAGGGAGAGGTGAGTGAGTGAGAGGTGAGTGGGTGAGTGAGTGAGAGGTGAGTGAGTGAGAGGTGAGTGAGTGAGAGGTGAGTGAGTGAGTGAGAGGTGAGTGAGTGAGAGAGGTGAGTGAGTGAGAGAGAGGTGAGTGAGTGAGAGGTGAGTGAGTGAGAGGTGAGTGAGTGAGTGAGAGGTGAGTGAGTGAGAGAGAGGTGAGTGAGTGAGAGAGGTGAGTGAGTGAGCGTTGAGTGAGTGAGAGAGAGAGAGGTGAGTGAGTGAGAGAGACGTGAGTGAGTGAGTGAGAGAGGTGAGTGAGTGAGTGAGAGTTGAGTGAGTGAGTGAGAAAAGAGAGGTGAGTGAGTGAGAGAGGCGAGTGAGTGAGAGGTGAGTGAGTGAGTGAGAGGTGAGTGAGTGAGAGAGGTGAGTGAGTGAGAGAGAGGTGAGTGAGTGAGTGAGAGAGAGGTGAGTGAGTGAGTGAGAGAGAGGTGAGTGAGTGAGAGAGAGGTGAGTGAGTGAGAGGTGAGTGAGTGAGTGAGAGTTGAGTGAGTGAGAGGTGAGTGAGTGAGAGAGAGGTGAGTGAGTGAGAGAGGTGAGTGAGTGAGAGTTGAGTGAGTGAGAGAGTGAGAGAGGTGAGTGAGTGAGAGAGACGTGAGTGAGTGAGTGAGAGAGGTGAGTGAGTGAGTGAGAGTTGAGTGAGTGAGTGAGAGAGAGAGAGGTGAGTGAGTGAGAGAGGTGAGTGAGTGAGAGAGAGGTGAGTGAGTGAGTGAGAGAGAGGTGAGTGAGTGAGTGAGAGTTGAGTGAGTGAGTGAGAGGTGAGTGAGTGAGAGGTGAGTGAGTGAGTGAGAGGTGAGTGAGTGAGAGAGGTGAGTGAGTGAGAGAGAGGTGAGTGAGTGAGTGAGTGAGAGAGAGAGAGGTGAGTGAGTGAGTGAGAGAGAGGTGAGAGGTGAGTGAGTGAGTGAGAGGTGAGTGAGTGAAAGAGGTGAGTGAGTGAGAGAGGTGAGTGAGTGAGTGAGAGGTGAGTGAGTGAGAGGTGAGTGAGTGAGAGAGAGAGGTGAGTGAGTGAGAGAGAGGTGAGTGAGTGAGAGAGAGGTGAGTGAGTGAGAGGTGAGTGAGTGAGTGAGTGAGAGAGGTGAGTGAGTGAGTGAGAGGTGAGTGAGTGAGAGAGAGGTGAGTGAGAGAGAGGTGAGTGAGTGAGAGGTGAGAGTGAGTGAGTGAGAGGTGAGTGAGAGAGAGAGGTGAGTGAGTGAGTGAGAGAGGTGAGTGAGAGAGAGGTGAGTGAGTGAGTGAGAGGTGAGTGAGTGAGAGAGGTGAGTCAGTGAGTGAGAGGTGAGTGAGTGAGAGGTGAGTGAGTGAGTGAGAGTTGAGTGAGTGAGTGAGAGGTGAGTGAGTGAGTGAGAGAGAGGTGAGTGAGTGAGTGAGAGAGGTGAGAGGTGAGTGAGTGAGTGGGAGAGAGGTGAGTGAGTGAGTGAGAGGTGAGTGAGTGAGAGAGAGGTGAGTGAGTGAGAGTGAGTGAGTGAGAGGTTAGTGAGTGAGAGAGAGAGAGAGGTGAGTGAGTGAGAGGTGAGTGAGTGAGTGAGAGGTGAGTGAGAGAGAGGTGAGTAAGTGAGTGAGAGGTGAGTGAGTGAGAGGTGAGAGAGAGAGGTGAGTGTGTGAGTGAGAGAGAGGTGAGTGAGTGAGTGAGAGAGAGGTGAGTGAGAGAGTGGTGAGTGAGAGAGAGGTGAGTGAGAGGTGAGTGAGAGGTGAGTGAGAGAGAGATGTGAGAGAGAGGTGAGTGAGTGAGAGAGAGGTGAGTGAGAGAGAGGTGAGTGAGTGAGAGGTGAGAGTGAGTGAGTGAGAGGTGAGTGAGAGAGAGAGGTGAGTGAGTGAGTGAGAGAGGTGAGTGAGAGAGAGGTGAGTGAGTGAGTGAGAGGTGAGTGAGTGAGAGAGGTGAGTGAGTGAGTGAGAGGTGAGTGAGTGAGAGGTGAGTGAGTGAGTGAGAGGTGAGTGAGTGAGAGAGAGGTGAGTGAGTGAGTGAGAGAGGTGAGAGGTGAGTGAGTGAGTGGGAGAGAGGTGAGTGAGTGAGTGAGAGGTGAGTGAGTGAGAGAGAGGTGAGTGAGTGAGAGTGAGTGAGTGAGAGTGAGTGAGTGAGAGTGAGTGAGTGAGAGGTGAGTGAGTGAGAGAGAGAGAGAGGTGAGTGAGTGAGAGGTGAGTGAGTGAGTGAGAGGTGAGAGCGAGAGAGGTGAGTGAGTGAGTGAGAGAGAGGTGAGTGAGAGAGAGGTGAGTGAGAGAGAGGTGAGTGAGAGGTGAGTGAGAGGTGAGTGAGAGAGAGAGAGGTGAGAGAGAGGTGAGTGAGTGAGAGGTGAGTGAGTGAGTGAGAGGTGAGTGAGTGAGTGAGAGAGAGGTGAGTGAGTGAGAGTTGAGTGAGTGAGAGGTGAGTGAGTGAGTGAGAGGTGAATGAGCGAGAGAGGGGTGAGTGAGTGAGTGAGAGGTGAGTGAGTGAGTGAGGGAGAGGTGCGTGAGTGAGAGGTGAGTGGGTGAGTGAGTGAGAGGTGAGTGAGTGAGAGGTGAGTGAGTGGTGAGTGAGTGAGAGAGAGGTGAGAGAGAGAGAGGTGAGTGAGAGAGAGAGAGAGAGAGAGAGAGGTGAGAGAGAGAGAGAGAGAGGTGAGTGAGAGAGAGAGAGAGAGAGGTTGAAACAGAAATGCATTTCCTCCTAAAATGCGAAAAATTCAACACATCAAGAAACATATTATTCAACAAGCTAAGCCAAACAACCCCAGATTTCAAGGAATTGGATGACCTGTCAAAATTGAGATTAGTCCTGGGAGAAGGAGACAGACCACACCTTGGGGCCAAATATGTAACAACATGTCACAACCTGAGGACTGTTTAAAATTAAGACTGTTTAAAATTAATATTGAACGTACCAAATGAAGTATAAAGACTGTTTAAAATCAATATTGTTTAAAAGTAATATTGTATGTACCCAACAAATGTCAAATCGATTGACACCTGCAGAATGTTTGAAAATGTACCTTTTTGCTATGTAAGCTTTGGCAATATGGTTCTCTGTAAAATTTCATGCCAATAAAGCATTTGAATTGAATTGAATTGAATTGAATTGAATTGAATTGAATTGAATTGACAGGCGAGTGAGAGAGAGACAGAGAGAGACAAGCGAGTGAGGGAGAGAGAGAGACAGGCGAGTGAGGGAGAGAGAGAAAGGCGAGTGAGGGAGAGAGAGACAGGCAAGTGAGTGAGAGAGAGAGAGACAGGCGAGTGAGGGAGAGAGAGAGACAGGCGAGTGAGTGCGAGAGAGACAGGCGAGTGAGTGAGAGAGAGAGACAGGTGAGTGAGGGAGAGAGAGAGACAGGCGAGTGAGGGAGAGAGAGAGACAGGCGAGTGAGGGAGAGAGAGACAGGCGAGTGAGGGAGAGAGAGAGACAGGCGAGTGAGGGAGAGAGAGAGACAGGCGAGTGAGGGGGAGAGAGATAGTCGAGTGAGGGAGAGAGAGACAGGCGAGTGAGGGAGAGAGAGAGACAGGCGAGTGAGTGAGAGAGAGACAGGCGAGTGAGGGAGAGAGAGAGACAGGTGAGTGAGGGAGAGAGAGAGACAGGCGAGTGAGTGAGAGAGAGAGAGAGACAGGCGAGTGAGGGAGAGAGAGAGACAGGCGAGTGAGGGAGAGAGAGAGACAGGCGAGTGAGGGAGAGAGAGAGACAGGCGAGTGAGGGAGAGAGAGAGAGACAGGCGAGAGAGGGAGAGAGAGAGACAGGCGAGTGAGGGAGAGAGAGAGACAGGTGAGTGAGGGAGAGAGAGAGACAGGAGAGTGAGGGAGAGAGAGAGACAGGCGAGTGAGGGAGAGAGACAGGCGAGTGAGGGAGAGAGAGACAGGCGAGTGAGGGAGAGAGAGAGACAGGCGAGTGAGGGAGAGAGAGAGACAGGCGAGTGAGGGAGAGAGACACAGGTGAGTGAGGGAGAGAGAGACAGGCGAGTGAGGGAGAGAGAGAGACAGGCGAGTGAGGGAGAGAGAGAGACAGGTGAGTGAGGGAGAGAGAGAGAAAGGCGAGTGAGGGAGAGAGAGACAGGCGAGTGAGGAAGGGAGAGAGACAGGCGAGTGAGGGAGAGAGAGAGACAGGCGAGAGAGGGGGAGAGAGAGAGACAGGCGAGTGAGGGAGAGAGAGACAGGCGAGTGAGGGAGAGAGAGACAGGTGAGTGAGGGAGAGAGAGAGACAGGCGAGTGAGGGAGAGAGAGAGACAGGCGAGTGAGGGAGAGAGAGACAGGTGAGTGAGGGAGAGAGAGAGACAGGTGAGTGGGGGAGAGAGAGAGGCAGGCGAGTGAGGGAGAGAGAGAGACAGGCGAGTGAGGGAGAGAGAGACAGGCGAGTGAGGGAGAGAGAGAGACAGGCGAGTGAGGGAGAGAGAGACAGGCGAGTGAGGGAGAGAGAGACAGGCGAGTGAGCGAGAGAGAGAGACAGGCGAGTGAGGGAGAGAGAGAGAGACAGGCGAGTGAGGGAGAGAGAGAGACAGGCGAGTGAGTGAGAGAGACAGGCGAGTGAGGGAGAGAGACAGGCGAGTGAGGGAGAGATAGAGACAGGCGAGTGAGGGAGAGAGAGAAACAGGCGAGTGAGGGTGAGAGAGACAGGCGAGTGAGTGAGTGAGAGAGACAAGTGAGTGAGTGAGAGAGACAGGCGAGTGAGGGAGAGAGAGAGACAGGTGAGTGAGGGAGAGAGAGACAGGTGAGTGAGGGAGAGAGAGAGAGACAGGCGAGTGAGGGAGAGAGAGAGACAGGTGAGTGAGGGAGAGAGAGAGACAGGCGATTGAGGGAGAGAGAGAGACAGGCGAGTGAGGGAGAGAGAGAGACAGGTGAGTGAGGGAGAGAGAGAGACAGGCGAGTGAGGGAGAGAGAGGGACAGGCAAGTGAGGGAGAGAGAGAGACAGGCGAGTGAGGGAGAGAGAGAGACAGGCGAGTGAGGGAGAGGGAGAGACAGGTGAGTGAGGGAGAGAGAGACAGGTGAGTGAGGGAGAGAGAGAGAGAGACAGGCAAGTGAGGGAAAGAGAGAGACAGGCGAGTGAGGGAGAGGGAGAGACAGGCGAGGGAGAGAGAGAGACAGGCGAGTGAGGGAGAGAGGGAGACAGGTGAGAGAGGGTGCGGACGACCTGGTTCTGCTGTCTCCCACAGAACAGGGATTACAGCAACAACTAGACCTACTCGACAAATACTGCCAAAATTGGGCTCTAACAGTAAATCTAAAGAAAACCAACATCATGATTTTTCAGAAAAGACCCAGATGTCAGGAAAACAAATACCAGTTTACCCTCAGTGATACCACTATAGGACACACTATGAGCTACACCTACCTTGGTCTAACTATTACAGCATCAGGGAGCTTCAGCATAGCAGTGAATGCACTAAAAGAAAAAGCCCGAAGAGCCCTATATGCAATAAAAAGAAAATTCTACAACATCCAAATCCCAATCAAAATCTGGCTCAAAATTTTTGACAGCATAATCCTGCCCATTGCACTGTACGGTAGTGAAGTATGGGGCCCGCTAAATCACCAAAGCTACACTAAATGGGAAAAACACACAATAGAAGCCCTACATGCAGAATTCTGCCGAAGCATCCTTCGCACCCAAAGAAAAACGCCAACAAATGCATGCAGAGCCGAACTAGGCAGATACCCACTGATAATAAACATCCAAAAACGAGCACTAAACTTCCTAAATCACCTCAAATCTAGCTCCCCAGACACCCTTCATTTCAAAGCCTTTCAGACCCAAGAGCTAAACCCAGAAAAGAGTCCCCTGAGTCAGCTGCTACTGAAACTAAGTACTCAGCCGGACCCTGACCAGCCCCAGACCAACACAGCCGTCCAAACACCAATCCGAGTGAACCAAATCATTAAAAAATGCAAAGAAACCTACCTGGAACATTGGAACAAAATAACCGAAAGCCAAAGCAGATTAGAATGTTACCGGGCCCTAAAAAGAGAATATAAACTGGCAGACTACCTCACGACCATCAGAGACACAAAACAGAGACAGACCCTCACCAGGTACAGACTAAGCGACCACCAACTGGAAATTGAAAAAGGCAGATACAAGAAATCCTGGCAGCCTAGAGAGAATAGAATATGCGATCAATGTCTGGCTGGCGAGGTTGAAACAGAAATGCATTTCCTCCTAAAATGCGAAAAATTCAACACATCAAGAAACATATTATTCAACAAGCTAAGCCAAACAACCCCAGATTTCAAGGAATTGGATGATCTGTCAAAATTGAGATTAGTCCTAGAAGGAGACAGACCATACCTTGGGGCTAAATATGTAACAACATGTCACAACCTGAGGACTGTTTAAAAGTAAGACTGTTTAAGATTAATATTGAACGTACCAAATGAAGTAGAAAGACTGTTTAAAATTAATATTGTTTAAAAGTAATATTGTATATACCCAACAAATGTCAAATCGATTGACACTTACAGAATGTTGGAAAACTGTACCTTTTTGCTATGTAAGCTTTGGCAATATGGTTCTCTGTAAACTTTCATGCCAATAAAGCATTTGAACTGAACTGAACTGAACTGAGAGACAGGCGAGTGAGAGAGAGAGAGACAGGCGAGTGAGGTAGAGAGAGACAGGCGAGTGAGTGAGAGAGAGAGACAGGCGAGTGAGGGAGAGAGAGAGACAGGCGAGAGAGGGAGAGAGAGAGACAGGCGAGTGAGGGAGAGAGAGAGACAGGCGAGAGAGGGAGAGAGAGAGACAGGCGAGTGAGGGAGAGAGAGAGACAGGCGAGAGAGGGAGAGAGAGAGACAGGCGAGAGAGGGAGAGAGAGACAGGCGAGTGAGAGAGAGAGAGACAGGCGAGTGAGGGAGAGAGAGAGACAGGCGAGTGAGGGAGAGAGAGACAGGCGACTGAGGGAGAGAGAGAGACAGGCGAGTGAGGTAGAGAGAGACAGGCGAGTGAGGGAGAGAGAGAGACAGGCGAGTGAAGGAGAGAGAGACAGGCGAGTGAGGGAGAGAGAGAGACAGGCGAGTGAGGGAGAGAGAGAGACAGGCGAGTGAGGGAGAGAGACAGGCGAGTGAGGGAGAGAGACAGGCGAGTGAGGGAGAGAGAGACAGGCGAGTGAGGGAGAGAGAGAGAGACAGGCGAGTGAGGGAGAGAGAGAGACAGGCGAGTGAAGGTGAGAGAGAGACAGGCGAGAGAGGGAGAGAGAGACAGGTGAGTGAGGGAGGGAGGGAGACAGGCGAGTGAGGGAGAGAGAGAGAGACAGGCGAGTGAGGGAGAGAGAGAGAGACAGGTGAGTGAGTGAGAGAGAGACAGGCGAGTGAGGGAGAGAGAGAGACAGGTGAGTGAGTGAGAGAGACAGGCGAGTGAGGGAGAGAGAGAGACAGGCGAGTGAGGGAGAGAGAGAGACAGGCGAGTGAGGGAGATAGAGAGACAGGCGAGTGAGGGAGAGAGAGACAGGCGAGTGAGGGAGAGAGAGAGAGACAGGTGAGTGAGGGAGAGAGTGAGACAGGCGAGTGAGGGAGAGAGAGACAGGCGAGTGAGGGAGAGAGTCAGGCGAGTGAGGGAGAGAGTCAGGCGAGTGAGGGAGAGAGACAGAGACAGGCGAATATGCGATCAATGTCTGGCTGGCGAGGTTGAAACAGAAATGCATTTCCTCCTAAAATGCGAAAAATTCAACACATCAAGAAACATATTATTCAACAAGCTGAGCCAAACAACCCCAGATTTCAAGGAATTGGATGATCTGTCAAAATTGAGATTAGTCTTAGGAGAAGGAGACAGACCATACCTTGGGGCCAAATATGTAACAACATGTCACAACCTGAGGACTGTTTAAAATTAAGACTGTTTAAAATTAATATTGAACGTACCAAATGAAGTACAAAGACTGTTTAAAATTAATATTGTTTAAAAGTAATATTGTATGTACCCAACAAATGTCAAATTGATTGACACCTACAGAATGTTAGAAAACTGTACCTTTTTGAAATGTAAGCTTTGGCAATATGGTTCTCTGTAAACTTTCATGCCAATAAAGCATTTGAATTGAATTGGATTGAATTGAATTGACAGGCGAGTGACAGAACAAGGATTACAGCAACAATTAGACCTACTCGACAAATACTGCCAAAATTGGGCCCTGACAGTAAATCTAAACAAAACCAACATCATGATTTTTCAAAAAAGGCCCAGATGTCAGGAAAACAAATACCAGTTTACTCTCAGTGATACCATCATAGGACACACTATGAGCTACACTTACCTTGGTCTAACCATCACAGCATCAGGGAGCTTCAGCATAGCAGTGAATGCACTAAAAGAAAAAGCCCAAAGAGCCCTATATGCAATAAAAAAGAAAATTCTACAACATCCAAATTCCAATCAAAATCTGGCTCAAAATATTTGACAGCATAATCCTGCCCATTGCGCTGTACGGTAGCGAAGTATGGGGCCCACTCAATCACCATAGCTACACTAAATGGGAAAAACACACAATAGAAGCCCTACATGCAGAATTTTGCCGAAGCATTCTTCGCACCCAAAGGAAAACACCAACAAATGCATGTAGAGCCGAACTAGGCAGATACCCACTAATAATAAACATCCAAAAACGAGCACTAAACTTTCTAAATCACCTCAAATCTAGTTCCCCAGACACCCTTCATTTTAAAGCCCTCCAGACCCAAGAGCTGAACCCAGAAATGAGTCCCCTGAGTCAGCTGCTACTGAAACTAAGTACTCCTACTCAGCCGGACCCTGACCAGTCCCAGACCAACACTGCCCTCCAAACACCAATCCGAGTGAACCAAATCATTAAACAATGCAAAGAAACCTACCTGGAACATTGGAACAAAATAACCAAAAGCCAAAGCAGATTAGAATGTTACCGGGCCCTAAAAAGAGAATATATACTGGCAGACTATCTCTCGACCATCAGAGACACAAAACAGAGACAGACCCTCACCAGGTACAGACTAAGCGACCACCAACTGGCAATTGAAAAAGGAAGATACAAGAAATCCTGGCAGCCTAGAGAGAATAGAATATGTGATCAATGTCTGGCCGGCGAGGTTGAGACAGAGATGCACTTCCTCCTAAAATGCGAAAAATTCAACAAAACAAGAAACATATATTTTGACAAGCTCAGCCAAACAACCCCAGATTTCAAAGAATTGGATGACCTGTCAAAATTAAGATTAGACCTGGGAGAAGGAGACAGACCATATCTTGGTGCCCAATATGTAACAACATGTCACAACCTGAGGAACAGTGAGGGACTAACGAGCACACCCATAGCATATATAAACATTAAGAATGTTTAAATCAATACCGAATGTACCCAACGACTGTTTAAAAATTAATACTGAATGTACCCAACGAGGGTCAATGACTGTTTAAATTAATATTGTCTGTACCCAACGAAGGTCAAAATTGTTTGACACCTACAGAATGTTGGAAAACTGTACTTTTTGTTATGTAAGCTTTGGCAATATGGTTCCCTGTAAACTTTCATGCCAATAAAGCATTTGAATTGAATTGAATTGAATTGACAGGTGAGAGAGAGAGAGAGAGACAGGTGCGGGAGAGAGAGAGGGACAGGTGAGAGAGAGAGAGACAGGTGAGAGAGAGAGAGACAGGTGAGAGAGAGAGACAGGTGAGAGAGAGAGACAGGTGAGAGAGAAAGAGACAGGTGAGAGAGAAAGAGACAGGTGAGAGAGAGAGACAGGTGAGAGAGAGAGACAGGTGAGAGAGAGAGAGACAGGTGAGAGAGGGAGAGACAGGTGAGAGAGAGAAAGAGACAGGTGAGAGAGAGAGAAAGAGACAGGTGAGTGAGAGAGAGAGAGGGAGAGAGAGAGAGAGGGAGAGAGAGAGAGACAGGCGAGTGAGAGAGAGAGAGAGACAGGCGAGTGAGAGAGAGAGAGACAGGCGAGTGAGTGAGAGAGAGAGGCAGGCGAGTGAGGGAGAGAGAGACAGGCGAGTGAGGGAGAGAGAGAGACAGGCGAGTGAGGGAGAGAGAGAGACAGGTGAGTGAGGGGGAGAGAGACAGGCGAGTGAGGGAGAGAGAGACAGGCGAGTGAGGGAGAGAGAGAGACAGGCGAGTGAGGGAGAGAGAGAGACAGGCGAGTGAGTGAGAGAGAGAGAGAGACAGGCGAGTGAGGGAGAGAGAGAGACAGGCGAGTGAGGGAGAGAGAGAGACAGGCGAGTGAGGGAGAGAGAGAGACAGGCGAGTGAGGGAGAGAGAGAGAGACAGGCGAGAGAGGGAGAGAGAGAGACAGGCGAGTGAGGGAGAGAGAGAGACAGGTGAGTGAGGGAGAGAGAGAGACAGGTGAGTGAGGGAGAGAGAGAGACAGGCATTTCCTCCTAAAATGCGAAAAATTCAACACATCAAGAAACATATTATTCAACAAGCTAAGCCAAACAACCCCAGATTTCAAGGAATTGGATGATCTGTCAAAATTGAGATTAGTCCTAGGAGAAGGAGACAGACCATACCTTGGGGCCAAATATGTAACAACATGTCACAACCTGAGGACTGTTTAAAATTAAGACTGTTTAAAATTAATATTGAACGTACCAAATGAAGTACAAAGACTGTTTAAAATTAATATTGTTTAAAAGTAATATTGTATGTACCCAACAAATGTCAAATCGATTGACACCTACAGAATGTTGGAAAACTGTACCTTTTTGCTATGTAAGCTTTGGCAATATGGTTCTCTGTAAACTTTCATGCCAATAAAGCATTTTAATTGGAAATTGGAATTGGAATTGGACAGGCGAGTGAGGGAGAGAGAGACAGGCGAGTGAGGGAGAGAGAGAGACAGGCGAGTGAGGGAGAGAGAGAGACAGGCGAGTGAGGGAGAGAGAGACAGGTGAGTGAGGGAGAGAGAGACAGGCGAGTGAGGGAGAGAGAGACAGGCGAGTGAGGGAGAGAGAGAGACAGGCGAGTGAGTGAGAGAGAGAGAGAGACAGGCGAGTGAGGGAGACAGAGAGACAGGCGAGTGAGGGAGAGAGAGAGACAGGCGAGTGAGGGAGAGAGAGAGACATGCGAGTGAGGGAGAGAGAGAGAGACAGGCGAGAGAGGGAGAGAGAGAGACAGGCGAGTGAGGGAGAGAGAGACAGGCGAGTGAGGAAGGGAGAGAGACAGGCGAGTGAGGGAGAGAGAGAGACAGGCGAGAGAGGGGGAGAGAGAGAGACAGGCGAGTGAGGGAGAGAGAGACAGGCGAGTGAGGGAGAGAGAGACAGGCGAGTGAGGGAGAGAGAGACAGGCGAGTGAGGGAGAGAGACAGGCGAGTGAGGGAGAGAGAGAGACAGGCGAGTGAGGGAGAGAGAGACAGGTGAGTGAGGGAGAGAGAGAGACAGGTGAGTGGGGGAGAGAGAGAGACAGGCGAGTGAGGGAGAGAGAGAGACAGGCGAGTGAGGGAGAGAGAGACAGGCGAGTGAGGGAGAGAGAGAGACAGGCGAGTGAGGGAGAGAGAGACAGGCGAGTGAGGGAGAGAGAGACAGGCGAGTGAGGGAGAGAGAGAGACAGGCGAGTGAGGGAGAGAGAGAGAGACAGGCGAGTGAGGGAGAGAGAGAGAGACAGGCGAGTGAGGGAGAGAGAGAGACAGGCGAGTGAGTGAGAGAGACAGGCGAGTGAGGGAGAGAGACAGGCGAGTGAGGGAGAGATAGAGACAGGCGAGTGAGGGAGAGAGAGAAACAGGCGAGTGAGGGTGAGAGAGACAGGCGAGTGAGTGAGTGAGAGAGACAAGTGAGTGAGTGAGAGAGACAGGCGAGTGAGGGAGAGAGAGAGACAGGTGAGTGAGGGAGAGAGAGACAGGTGAGTGAGGGAGAGAGAGAGAGACAGGCGAGTGAGGGAGAGAGAGAGACAGGTGAGTGAGGGAGAGAGAGAGACAGGCGATTGAGGGAGAGAGAGAGACAGGCGAGTGAGGGAGAGAGAGAGACAGGTGAGTGAGGGAGAGAGAGAGACAGGCGAGTGAGGGAGAGAGAGAGACAGGCAAGTGAGGGAGAGAGAGAGACAGGCGAGTGAGGGAGAGGGAGAGACAGGTGAGTGAGGGAGAGAGAGACAGGTGAGTGAGGGAGAGAGAGAGAGAGACAGGCAAGTGAGGGAAAGAGAGAGACAGGCGAGTGAGGGAGAGGGAGAGACAGGCGAGGGAGAGAGAGAGACAGGCGAGTGAGGGAGAGAGGGAGACAGGTGAGAGAGGGAGAGAGAGACAGGCGAGTGAGAGAGAGAGAGACAGGCGAGTGAGGTTGCTATGTAAGCTTTGGCAATATGGTTCTCTGTAAACTTTCATGCCAATAAAGCATTTTAATTGGAATTGGAATTGGAATTGGACAGGCGAGTGAGGGAGAGAGAGAGACAGGCGAGTGAAGGAGAGAGAGACAGGCGAGTGAGGGAGAGAGAGAGACAGGCGAGTGAGGGAGAGAGAGAGACAGGCGAGTGAGGGAGAGAGACAGGCGAGTGAGGGAGAGAGAGACAGGCGAGTGAGGGAGAGAGAGAGAGACAGGCGAGTGAGGGAGAGAGAGAGACAGGCGAGTGAAGGTGAGAGAGAGACAGGCGAGAGAGGGAGAGAGAGACAGGTGAGTGAGGGAGGGAGGGAGACAGGCGAGTGAGGGAGAGAGAGAGAGACAGGCGAGTGAGGGAGAGAGAGAGAGACAGGTGAGTGAGTGAGAGAGAGACAGGCGAGTGAGGGAGAGAGAGAGACAGGTGAGTGAGTGAGAGAGAGAGACAGGCGAGTGAGGGAGAGAGAGAGACAGGCGAGTGAGGGAGAGAGAGAGACAGGCGAGTGAGGGAGATAGAGAGACAGGCGAGTGAGGGAGAGAGAGACAGGCGAGTGAGGGAGAGAGAGAGAGACAGGCGAGTGAGGGAGAGAGTGAGACAGGCGAGTGAGGGAGAGAGAGACAGGCGAGTGAGGGAGAGAGTCAGGCGAGTGAGGGAGAGAGTCAGGCGAGTGAGGGAGAGAGAGAGAGAGACAGGCGAATATGCGATCAATGTCTGGCTGGCGAGGTTGAAACAGAAATGCATTTCCTCCTAAAATGCGAAAAATTCAACACATCAAGAAACATATTATTCAACAAGTTGAGCCAAACAACCCCAGATTTCAAGGAATTGGATGATCTGTCAAAATTGAGATTAGTCTTAGGAGAAGGAGACAGACCATACCTTGGGGCCAAATATGTAACAACATGTCACAACCTGAGGACTGTTTAAAATTAAGACTGTTTAAAATTAATATTGAACGTACCAAATGAAGTACAAAGACTGTTTAAAATTAATATTGTTTAAAAGTAATATTGTATGTACCCAACAAATGTCAAATCGATTGACACCTACAGAATGTTAGAAAACTGTACCTTTTTGCAATGTAAGCTTTGGCAATATGGTTCTCTGTAAACTTTCATGCCAATAAAGCATTTGAATTGAATTGAATTGAATTGAATTGACAGGCGAGTGACAGAACAAGGATTACAGCAACAATTAGACCTACTCGACAAATACTGCCAAAATTGGGCCCTGACAGTAAATCTAAACAAAACCAACATCATGATTTTTCAAAAAAGGCCCAGATGTCAGGAAAACAAATACCAGTTTACTCTCAGTGATACCATCATAGGACACACTATGAGCTACACTTACCTTGGTCTAACCATCACAGCATCAGGGAGCTTCAGCATAGCAGTGAATGCACTAAAAGAAAAAGCCCAAAGAGCCCTATATGCAATAAAAAAGAAAATTCTACAACATCCAAATTCCAATCAAAATCTGGCTCAAAATATTTGACAGCATAATCCTGCCCATTGCGCTGTACGGTAGCGAAGTATGGGGCCCACTCAATCACCATAGCTACACTAAATGGGAAAAACACACAATAGAAGCCCTACATGCAGAATTTTGCTGAAGCATTCTTCGCACCCAAAGGAAAACACCAACAAATGCATGTAGAGCCGAACTAGGCAGATACCCACTAATAATAAACATCCAAAAACGAGCACTAAACTTTCTAAATCACCTCAAATCTAGTTCCCCAGACACCCTTCATTTTAAAGCCCTCCAGACCCAAGAGCTGAACCCAGAAATGAGTCCCCTGAGTCAGCTGCTACTGAAACTAAGTACTCCTACTCAGCCGGACCCTGACCAGTCCCAGACCAACACTGCCCTCCAAACACCAATCCGAGTGAACCAAATCATTAAACAATGCAAAGAAACCTACCTGGAACATTGGAACAAAATAACCAAAAGCCAAAGCAGATTAGAATGTTACCGGGCCCTAAAAAGAGAATATATACTGGCAGACTATCTCTCGACCATCAGAGACACAAAACAGAGACAGACCCTCACCAGGTACAGACTAAGCGACCACCAACTGGCAATTGAAAAAGGAAGATACAAGAAATCCTGGCAGCCTAGAGAGAATAGAATATGTGATCAATGTCTGGCCGGCGAGGTTGAGACAGAGATGCACTTCCTCCTAAAATGCGAAAAATTCAACAAAACAAGAAACATATATTTTGACAAGCTCAGCCAAACAACCCCAGATTTCAAAGAATTGGATGACCTGTCAAAATTAAGATTAGACCTGGGAGAAGGAGACAGACCATATCTTGGTGCCCAATATGTAACAACATGTCACAACCTGAGGAACAGTGAGGGACTAACGAGCACACCCATAGCATATATAAACATTAAGAATGTTTAAATCAATACCGAATGTACCCAACGACTGTTTAAAAATTAATACTGAATGTACCCAACGAGGGTCAATGACTGTTTAAATTAATATTGTCTGTACCCAACGAAGGTCAAAATTGTTTGACACCTACAGAATGTTGGAAAACTGTACTTTTTGTTATGTAAGCTTTGGCAATATGGTTCCCTGTAAACTTTCATGCCAATAAAGCATTTGAATTGAATTGAATTGAATTGACAGGTGAGAGAGAGAGAGAGAGACAGGTGCGGGAGAGAGAGAGGGACAGGTGAGAGAGAGAGAGAGACCTGAGGACTGTTTAAAAGTAAGACTGTTTAAAATTAATATTGAACGTACCAAATGAAGTAGAAAGACTGTTTAAAATTAATATTGTTTAAAAGTAATATTGTATATACCCAACAAATGTCAAATCGATTGACACCTACAGAATGTTGGAAAACTGTACCTTTTTGCTATGTAAGCTTTGGCAATATGGTTCTCTGTAAACTTTCATGCCAATAAAGCATTTGAACTGAACTGAACTGAACTGAGACAGGTGAGAGAGAGAGAGACAGGTGAGAGAGAGACAGGTGAGAGAGAGAGACAGGTGAGAGAGAAAGAGACAGGTGAGAGAGAAAGAGACAGGTGAGAGAGAAAGAGACAGGTGAGAGAGAGAGACAGGTGAGAGAGAGAGACAGGTGAGAGAGAGAGACAGGTGAGAGAGGGAGAGACAGGTGAGAGAGAGAAAGAGACAGGTGAGAGAGAGAGAAAGAGACAGGTGAGTGAGAGAGACAGGCGAGAGAGAGAGGGAGAGAGAGAGAGACAGGCGAGTGAGAGAGAGAGAGAGACAGGCGAGTGAGAGAGAGAGAGACAGGCGAGTGAGTGAGAGAGAGAGGCAGGCGAGTGAGGGAGAGAGAGAGAGAGAGACAGGCGAGTGAGAGAGAGAGAGAGACAGGCGAGTGAGGGAGAAAGAGAGACAGGCGAGAGAGGGAGAGAGAGAGAGACAGGCGAGAGAGGGAGAGAGAGAGACAGGCGAGAAACGGAGAGAGAGAGAGACAGGCGAGTGAGGGAGAGAAAGACAGGCGAGAGAGGGAGAGAGAGACAGGCGAGTGAGGGAGAGAGAGAGACAGGCGAGTGAGGGAGAGAGAGAGACAGGCGAGTGAGTGAGAGAGAGAGACAGGCGAGAGAGGGAGAGAGAGACAGGCGAGAGAGGGAGAGAGAGAGACAGACGAGTGAGGGAGAGAGAGAGACAGGCGAGTGAGGGAAAGAGAGAGACAGGCGAGAGAGGGAGAGATAGACAGGTGAGTGAGGGAGAGAGAGAGACAGGCGAGAGAGGGAGAGAGAGACAGGCGAGAGAGGGAGAGAGAGAGACAGGCGAGTGAGGGAGAGAGAGAGACAGGTGAGTGAGGGAGAGAGAGAGACAGGCGAGTGAGTGAGAGAGAGAGACAGGCGAGAGAGGGAGAGAGAGACAGGCGAGAGAGGGAGAGAGAGACAGGCGAGTGAGTGAGAGAGAGAGACAGGCGAGAGAGGGAGAGAGACACAGGCGAGAGAGTGAGAGAGAGACAGGCGAGTGAGGGAGGGAGAGACAGGCGAGTGAGGGAGAGAGAGAGACAGGCGAGTGAGGGAGAGAGAGACAGGTGAGTGAGGGAGAGAGAGAGACAGGCGAGTGAGGGAGAGAGAGAGACAGGCGAGTGAGGGAGAGAGAGAGACAGGCGAGTGAGGGAGAGAGAGAGACAGGCGAGTGAGGGAGAGAGAGAAAGGCGAGAGAGGGAGAGAGAGACAGGCGAGAGAGGGATAGAGAGAGACAGCCGAGTGAGGGAGAGAGAGAGACAGGCGAGTGAGGGAGAGAGAGAGACAGGCAAGAGAGGGAGAGAGAGAGACAGGCGAGAGAGGGAGAGAGAGACAGGCGAGTGAGTGAGAGAGAGAGACAGGCGAGTGAGAGAGAGAGACAGGCAAGAGAGGGAGAGAGAGAGACAGGTGAGTGAGGGAGACAGAGAGACAGGCGAGTGAGGGAGAGAGAGACAGGCGAGAGAGGGAGAGAGATACAGGCGAGTGAGGGAGAGAGAGAGACAGGTGAGTGAGTGACAGAGAGAGACAGGCGAGTGAGGGACAGAGAGAGACAGGTGAGTGAGGGAGAGAGAGAGAGAGACAGGCGAGTGAGGGAAAGAGAGAGACAGGCGAGGGAGGGAGAGGGAGAGACAGGCGAGGGAGAGAGAGAGACAGGCGAGTGAGGGAGAGAGAGACAGGTGAGTGAGTGAGAGAGAGAGGCAGGCGAGTGAGGGAGAAAGAGAGACAGGCGAGTGAGGGAGAGAGAGAGACAGGTGAGTGAGGGAGAGAGAGAGACAGGCGAGTGAGGGAGAGAGAGAGACAGGCAAGTGAGGGAGAGAGAGAGACAGGCGAGTGAGGGAGAGGGAGAGACAGGTGAGTGAGGGAGAGAGAGACAGGTGAGTGAGGGAGAGAGAGAGAGAGACAGGCGAGTGAGGGAAAGAGAGAGACAGGCGAGTGAGGGAGAGGGAGAGACAGGCGAGGGAGAGAGAGAGACAGGCGAGTGAGGGAGAGAGGGAGACAGGTGAGAGAGGGAGAGAGAGACAGGCGAGTGAGAGAGAGAGAGACAGGCGAGTGAGGTAGAGAGAGACAGGCGAGTGAGTGAGAGAGAGAGACAGGCGAGTGAGGGAGTGAGACAGGCGAGAGAGGGAGAGAGAGAGACAGGCGAGTGAGGGAGAGAGAGAGACAGGCGAGAGAGGGAGAGAGAGAGACAGGCGAGTGAGGGAGAGAGAGAGACAGGCGAGAGAGGGAGAGAGAGAGACAGGCGAGAGAGGGAGAGAGAGACAGGCGAGTGAGAGAGAGAGAGACAGGCGAGTGAGGGAGAGAGAGAGACAGGTGAGTAAGGGAGAGAGAGACAGGCGACTGAGGGAGAGAGAGAGACAGGCGAGTGAGGTAGAGAGACAGGCGAGTGAGTAAGAGAGAGACAGGCGAGTGAGTGAGAGAGAGAGACAGGCGAGTGAGGGAGAGAGAGACAGGCGAGAGAGGGAGAGAGAGACAGGCGAGTGAGGGAGAGAGAGAGACAGGCGAGTGAAGGAGAGAGAGACAGGCGAGTGAGGGAGAGAGAGAGACAGGCGAGTGAGGGAGAGAGAGAGACAGGCGAGTGAGGGAGAGAGACAGGCGAGTGAGGGAGAGAGAGACAGGCGAGTGAGGGAGAGAGAGAGAGACAGGCGAGTGAGGGAGAGAGAGAGACAGGCGAGTGAAGGTGAGAGAGAGACAGGCGAGAGAGGGAGAGAGAGACAGGTGAGTGAGGGAGGGAGGGAGACAGGCGAGTGAGGGAGAGAGAGAGAGACAGGCGAGTGAGGGAGAGAGAGAGAGACAGGTGAGTGAGTGAGAGAGAGACAGGCGAGTGAGGGAGAGAGAGAGACAGGCGAGTGAGGGAGAGAGACAGGCGAGTGAGGGAGAGAGAGACAGGCGAGTGAGGGAGAGAGAGAGAGACAGGCGAGTGAGGGAGAGAGAGAGACAGGCGAGTGAGGGAGAGAGAGACAGGCGAGTGAGGGAGAGAGAGAGAGACAGGCGAGTGAGGGAGAGAGAGAGACAGGCGAGTGAGGGAGAGAGAGACAGGTGAGTGAGTGAGAGAGAGAGGCAGGCGAGTGAGGGAGAGAGAGAGACAGGCGAGTGAGGGAGAGAGAGAGACAGGCGAGAGGGGAGAGAGAGAGACAGGCGAGTGAGGGAGAAAGAGAGACAGGCGAGTGAGGGAGAGAGAGAGAGACAGGCGAGTGAGGGAGAGAGAGAGACAGGCGAGTGAGGGAGAGAGAGACAGGCGAGTGAGGGAGAGAGAGAGAGACAGGCGAGTGAGGGAGAGAGAGAGACAGGCGAGTGAGGGAGAGAGAGACAGGTGAGTGAGTGAGAGAGAGAGGCAGGCGAGTGAGGGAGAGAGAGAGACAGGCGAGTGAGGGAGAGAGAGAGACAGGCGAGAGGGGAGAGAGACAGGCGAGTGAGGGAGAAAGAGAGACAGGCGAGTGAGGGAGAGAGAGAGACAGGTGAGTGAGGGAGAGAGAGAGACAGGCGAGTGAGGGAGAGAGAGACAGGCGAGTGAGGGAGAGAGAGAGAGACAGGCGAGTGAGGGAGAGAGTGAGACAGGCGAGTGAGGGAGAGAGAGACAGGCGAGTGAGGGAGAGAGTCAGGCGAGTGAGGGAGAGAGTCAGGCGAGTGAGGGAGAGAGAGAGAGACAGGTGAATATGCGATCAATGTCTGGCTGGCGAGGTTGAAACAGAAATGCATTTCCTCCTAAAATGCGAAAAATTCAACACATCAAGAAACATATTATTCAACAAGCTGAGCCAAACAACCCCAGATTTCAAGGAATTGGATGATCTGTCAAAATTGAGATTAGTCTTAGGAGAAGGAGACAGACCATACCTTGGGGCCAAATATGTAACAACATGTCACAACCTGAGGACTGTTTAAAATTAAGACTGTTTAAAATTAATATTGAACGTACCAAATGAAGTACAAAGACTGTTTAAAATTAATATTGTTTAAAAGTAATATTGTATGTACCCAACAAATGTCAAATCGATTGACACCTACAGAATGTTAGAAAACTGTACCTTTTTGCAATGTAAGCTTTGGCAATATGGTTCTCTGTAAACTTTCATGCCAATAAAGCATTTGAATTGAATTGAATTGAATTGAATTGACAGGCGAGTGACAGAACAAGGATTACAGCAACAATTAGACCTACTCGACAAATACTGCCAAAATTGGGCCCTGACAGTAAATCTAAACAAAACCAACATCATGATTTTTCAAAAAAGGCCCAGATGTCAGGAAAACAAATACCAGTTTACTCTCAGTGATACCATCATAGGACACACTATGAGCTACACTTACCTTGGTCTAACCATCACAGCATCAGGGAGCTTCAGCATAGCAGTGAATGCACTAAAAGAAAAAGCCCAAAGAGCCCTATATGCAATAAAAAAGAAAATTCTACAACATCCAAATTCCAATCAAAATCTGGCTCAAAATATTTGACAGCATAATCCTGCCCATTGCGCTGTACGGTAGCGAAGTATGGGGCCCACTCAATCACCATAGCTACACTAAATGGGAAAAACACACAATAGAAGCCCTACATGCAGAATTTTGCCGAAGCATTCTTCGCACCCAAAGGAAAACACCAACAAATGCATGTAGAGCCGAACTAGGCAGATACCCACTAATAATAAACATCCAAAAACGAGCACTAAACTTTCTAAATCACCTCAAATCTAGTTCCCCAGACACCCTTCATTTTAAAGCCCTCCAGACCCAAGAGCTGAACCCAGAAATGAGTCCCCTGAGTCAGCTGCTACTGAAACTAAGTACTCCTACTCAGCCGGACCCTGACCAGTCCCAGACCAACACTGCCCTCCAAACACCAATCCGAGTGAACCAAATCATTAAACAATGCAAAGAAACCTACCTGGAACATTGGAACAAAATAACCAAAAGCCAAAGCAGATTAGAATGTTACCGGGCCCTAAAAAGAGAATATATACTGGCAGACTATCTCTCGACCATCAGAGACACAAAACAGAGACAGACCCTCACCAGGTACAGACTAAGCGACCACCAACTGGCAATTGAAAAAGGAAGATACAAGAAATCCTGGCAGCCTAGAGAGAATAGAATATGTGATCAATGTCTGGCCGGCGAGGTTGAGACAGAGATGCACTTCCTCCTAAAATGCGAAAAATTCAACAAAACAAGAAACATATATTTTGACAAGCTCAGCCAAACAACCCCAGATTTCAAAGAATTGGATGACCTGTCAAAATTAAGATTAGACCTGGGAGAAGGAGACAGACCATATCTTGGTGCCCAATATGTAACAACATGTCACAACCTGAGGAACAGTGAGGGACTAACGAGCACACCCATAGCATATATAAACATTAAGAATGTTTAAATCAATACCGAATGTACCCAACGACTGTTTAAAAATTAATACTGAATGTACCCAACGAGGGTCAATGACTGTTTAAATTAATATTGTCTGTACCCAACGAAGGTCAAAATTGTTTGACACCTACAGAATGTTGGAAAACTGTACTTTTTGTTATGTAAGCTTTGGCAATATGGTTCCCTGTAAACTTTCATGCCAATAAAGCATTTGAATTGAATTGAATTGAATTGACAGGTGAGAGAGAGAGAGAGAGACAGGTGCGGGAGAGAGAGAGGGACAGGTGAGAGAGAGAGAGACAGGTGAGACAAAATTGGAGACAAACGCACCGATTTCTTCACCCAGAGAAGAGGCGTCCGGCAGGGCTGCAATTTGAGCCCGACCCTGTTCAACATATACATAAATGAATTAGCAGACATGCTGGAGCAAAGCGAGTCACCAGGTCTCCGTCTCCTGGATGGAGAAGTGAAATCCCTGTTCTATGCGGACGACCTGGTTCTGCTGTCTCCCACAGAACAGGGATTACAGCAACAACTAGACCTACTCGACAAATACTGCCAAAATTGGGCTCTAACAGTAAATCTAAAGAAAACCAACATCATGATTTTTCAAAAAAGGCCCAGATGTCAGGAAAACAAATACCAGTTTACCCTCAGTGATATCACTATAGGACACACTATGAGCTACACCTACCTTGGTCTAACTATTACAGCATCAGGGAGCTTCAGCATAGCAGTGAATGCACTAAAAGAAAAAGCCCGAAGAGCCCTATATGCAATAAAAAGAAAATTCTACAACATCCAAATCCCAATCAAAATCTGGCTCAAAATATTTGACAGCATAATCCTGCCCATTGCACTGTACGGTAGTGAAGTATGGGGCCCGCTAAATCACCAAAGCTACACTAAATGGGAAAAACATACAATAGAAGCCCTACATGCAGAATTCTGCCGAAGCATCCTTCGCACCCAAAGAAAAACGCCAACAAATGCATGCAGAGCCGAACTAGGCAGATACCCACTGATAATAAACATCCAAAAATGAGCACTAAACTTCCTAAATCACCTCAAATCTAGCTCCCCAGACACCCTTCATTTCAAAGCCTTTCAGACCCAAGAGCTAAACCCAGAAAAGAGTCCCCTGAGTCAGCTGCTACGGAAACTAAGTACTCAGCCGGACCCTGACCAGCCCCAGACCAACACAGCCGTCCAAACACCAATCCGAGTGAACCAAATCATTAAAAAATGCAAAGAAACCTACCTGGAACATTGGAACAAAATAACCGAAAGCCAAAGCAGATTAGAATGTTACCGGGCCCTAAAAAGAGAATATAAACTGGCAGACTACCTCACGACCATCAGAGACACAAAACAGAGACAGACCCTCACCAGGTACAGACTAAGCGACCACCAACTGGAAATTGAAAAAGGCAGATACAAGAAATCCTGGCAGCCTAGAGAGAATAGAATATGCGATCAATGTCTGGCTGGCGAGGTTGAAACAGAAATGCATTTCCTCCTAAAATGCGAAAAATTCAACACATCAAGAAACATATTATTCAACAAGCTAAGCCAAACAACCCCAGATTTCAAGGAATTGGATGATCTGTCAAAATTGAGATTAGTCCTAGGAGAAGGAGACAGACCATACCTTGGGGCCAAATATGTAACAACATGTCACAACCTGAGGACTGTTTAAAATTAAGACTGTTTAAAATTAATATTGAACGTAACAAATGAAGTACAAAGACTGTTTAAAATTAATATTGTTTAAAAGTAATATTGTATGTACCCAACAAATGTCAAATCGATTGACACCTACAGAATGTTGGAAAACTGTACCTTTTTGCTATGTAAGCTTTGGCAATATGGTTCTCTGTAAACTTTCATGCCAATAAAGCATTTTAATTGGAATTGGAATTGGAATTGGAGAGAGAGACAGGTGAGAGAGAGACAGGTGAGAGAGAGAGACAGGTGAGAGAGAAAGAGACAGGTGAGAGAGAAAGAGACAGGTGAGAGAGAGAGACAGGTGAGAGAGAGAGACAGGTGAGAGAGAGAGAGACAGGTGAGAGAGGGAGAGACAGGTGAGAGAGAGAAAGAGACAGGTGAGAGAGAGAGAAAGAGACAGGTGAGTGAGAGAGACAGGCGAGAGAGAGAGGGAGAGAGAGAGAGAGGGAGAGAGAGAGAGACAGGCGAGTGAGAGAGAGAGAGAGACAGGCGAGTGAGAGAGAGAGAGACAGGCGAGTGAGTGAGAGAGAGAGGCAGGCGAGTGAGGGAGAGAGAGAGAGAGAGAGAGAGAGACAGGCGAGTGAGAGAGAGAGAGAGACAGGCGAGTGAGGGAGAAAGAGAGACAGGCGAGAGAGGGAGAGAGAGAGAGACAGGCGAGAGAGGGAGAGAGAGAGACAGGCGAGAAACGGAGAGAGAGAGACAGGCGAGTGAGGGAGAGAAAGACAGGCGAGAGAGGGAGAGAGAGACAGGCGAGTGAGGGAGAGAGAGAGACAGGCGAGTGAGGGAGAGAGAGAGACAGGCGAGTGAGTGAGAGAGAGAGACAGGCGAGAGAGGGAGAGAGAGACAGGCGAGAGAGGGAGAGAGAGAGACAGACGAGTGAGGGAGAGAGAGAGACAGGCGAGTGAGGGAGAGAGAGAGACAGGCAAGTGAGGGAGAGAGAGAGACAGGCGAGTGAGGGAGAGAGAGAGACAGGTGAGTGAGGGAGAGAGAGACAGGTGAGTGAGGGAGAGAGAGAGAGACAGGCGAGTGAGGGAGAGAGAGAGACAGGTGAGTGAGGGAGAGAGAGAGACAGGCGATTGAGGGAGAGAGAGAGACAGGCGAGTGAGGGAGAGAGAGAGACAGGTGAGTGAGGGAGAGAGAGAGACAGGCGAGTGAGGGAGAGAGAGAGACAGGCAAGTGAGGGAGAGAGAGAGACAGGCGAGTGAGGGAGAGGGAGAGACAGGTGAGTGAGGGAGAGAGAGACAGGTGAGTGAGGGAGAGAGAGAGAGAGACAGGCAAGTGAGGGAAAGAGAGAGACAGGCGAGTGAGGGAGAGGGAGAGACAGGCGAGGGAGAGAGAGAGACAGGCGAGTGAGGGAGAGAGGGAGACAGGTGAGAGAGGGAGAGAGAGACAGGCGAGTGAGAGAGAGAGAGACAGGCGAGTGAGGTAGAGAGAGACAGGCGAGTGAGTGAGAGAGAGAGACAGGCGAGTGAGGGAGAGAGAGACAGGCGAGAGAGGGAGAGAGAGAGACAGGCGAGTGAGGGAGAGAGAGAGACAGGCGAGAGAGGGAGAGAGAGAGACAGGCGAGTGAGGGAGAGAGAGAGACAGGCGAGAGAGGGAGAGAGAGAGACAGGCAAGAGAGGGAGAGAGAGACAGGCGAGTGAGAGAGAGAGAGACAGGCGAGTGAGGGAGAGAGAGAGACAGGCGAGTGAGGGAGAGAGAGACAGGCGACTGAGGGAGAGAGAGAGACAGGCGAGTGAGGTAGAGAGAGACAGGCGAGTGAGTAAGAGAGAGACAGGCGAGTGAGTGAGAGAGAGAGACAGGCGAGTGAGGGAGAGAGAGACAGGCGAGAGAGGGAGAGAGAGACAGGCGAGTGAGGGAGAGAGAGAGACAGGCGAGTGAAGGAGAGAGAGACAGGCGAGTGAGGGAGAGAGAGAGACAGGTGAGTGAGGGAGAGAGAGAGACAGGCGAGTGAGGGAGAGAGACAGGCGAGTGAGGGAGAGAGAGACATGCGAGTGAGGGAGAGAGAGAGAGACAGGCGAGTGAGGGAGAGAGAGAGACAGGCGAGTGAAGGTGAGAGAGAGACAGGCGAGAGAGGGAGAGAGAGACAGGTGAGTGAGGGAGGGAGGGAGACAGGCGAGTGAGGGAGAGAGAGAGAGACAGGCGAGTGAGGGAGAGAGAGAGAGAGACAGGTGAGTGAGTGAGAGAGAGACAGGCGAGTGAGGGAGAGAGAGAGACAGGTGAGTGAGTGAGAGAGAGAGACAGGCGAGTGAGGGAGAGAGAGAGACAGGCGAGTGAGGGAGAGAGAGAGACAGGCGAGTGAGGGAGATAGAGAGACAGGCGAGTGAGGGAGAGAGAGACAGGCGAGTGAGGGAGAGAGAGAGAGACAGGCGAGTGAGGGAGAGAGTGAGACAGGCGAGTGAGGGAGAGAGAGACAGGCGAGTGAGGGAGAGAGTCAGGCGAGTGAGGGAGAGAGTCAGGCGAGTGAGGGAGAGAGACAGAGACAGGCGAATATGCGATCAATGTCTGGCTGGCGAGGTTGAAACAGAAATGCATTTCCTCCTAAAATGCGAAAAATTCAACACATCAAGAAACATATTATTCAACAAGCTGAGCCAAACAACCCCAGATTTCAAGGAATTGGATGATCTGTCAAAATTGAGATTAGTCTTAGGAGAAGGAGACAGACCATACCTTGGGGCCAAATATGTAACAACATGTCACAACCTGAGGACTGTTTAAAATTAAGACTGTTTAAAATTAATATTGAACGTACCAAATGAAGTACAAAGACTGTTTAAAATTAATATTGTTTAAAAGTAATATTGTATGTACCCAACAAATGTCAAATCGATTGACACCTACAGAATGTTAGAAAACTGTACCTTTTTGCAATGTAAGCTTTGGCAATATGGTTCTCTGTAAACTTTCATGCCAATAAAGCATTTGAATTGAATTGGATTGAATTGAATTGACAGGCGAGTGACAGAACAAGGATTACAGCAACAATTAGACCTACTCGACAAATACTGCCAAAATTGGGCCCTGACAGTAAATCTAAACAAAACCAACATCATGATTTTTCAAAAAAGGCCCAGATGTCAGGAAAACAAATACCAGTTTACTCTCAGTGATACCATCATAGGACACACTATGAGCTACACTTACCTTGGTCTAACCATCACAGCATCAGGGAGCTTCAGCATAGCAGTGAATGCACTAAAAGAAAAAGCCCAAAGAGCCCTATATGCAATAAAAAAGAAAATTCTACAACATCCAAATTCCAATCAAAATCTGGCTCAAAATATTTGACAGCATAATCCTGCCCATTGCGCTGTACGGTAGCGAAGTATGGGGCCCACTCAATCACCATAGCTACACTAAATGGGAAAAACACACAATAGAAGCCCTACATGCAGAATTTTGCCGAAGCATTCTTCGCACCCAAAGGAAAACACCAACAAATGCATGTAGAGCCGAACTAGGCAGATACCCACTAATAATAAACATCCAAAAACGAGCACTAAACTTTCTAAATCACCTCAAATCTAGTTCCCCAGACACCCTTCATTTTAAAGCCCTCCAGACCCAAGAGCTGAACCCAGAAATGAGTCCCCTGAGTCAGCTGCTACTGAAACTAAGTACTCCTACTCAGCCGGACCCTGACCAGTCCCAGACCAACACTGCCCTCCAAACACCAATCCGAGTGAACCAAATCATTAAACAATGCAAAGAAACCTACCTGGAACATTGGAACAAAATAACCAAAAGCCAAAGCAGATTAGAATGTTACCGGGCCCTAAAAAGAGAATATATACTGGCAGACTATCTCTCGACCATCAGAGACACAAAACAGAGACAGACCCTCACCAGGTACAGACTAAGCGACCACCAACTGGCAATTGAAAAAGGAAGATACAAGAAATCCTGGCAGCCTAGAGAGAATAGAATATGTGATCAATGTCTGGCCGGCGAGGTTGAGACAGAGATGCACTTCCTCCTAAAATGCGAAAAATTCAACAAAACAAGAAACATATATTTTGACAAGCTCAGCCAAACAACCCCAGATTTCAAAGAATTGGATGACCTGTCAAAATTAAGATTAGACCTGGGAGAAGGAGACAGACCATATCTTGGTGCCCAATATGTAACAACATGTCACAACCTGAGGAACAGTGAGGGACTAACGAGCACACCCATAGCATATATAAACATTAAGAATGTTTAAATCAATACCGAATGTACCCAACGACTGTTTAAAAATTAATACTGAATGTACCCAACGAGGGTCAATGACTGTTTAAATTAATATTGTCTGTACCCAACGAAGGTCAAAATTGTTTGACACCTACAGAATGTTGGAAAACTGTACTTTTTGTTATGTAAGCTTTGGCAATATGGTTCCCTGTAAACTTTCATGCCAATAAAGCATTTGAATTGAATTGAATTGAATTGACAGGTGAGAGAGAGAGAATATAAACTGGCAGACTACCTCACGACCATCAGAGACACAAAACAGAGACAGACCCTCACCAGGTACAGACTAAGCGACCACCAACTGGAAATTGAAAAAGGCAGATACAAGAAATCCTGGCAGCCTAGAGAGAATAGAATATGCGATCAATGTCTGGCTGGCGAGGTTGAAACAGAAATGCATTTCCTCCTAAAATGCGAAAAATTCAACACATCAAGAAACATATTATTCAACAAGCTAAGCCAAACAACCCCAGATTTCAAGGAATTGGATGATCTGTCAAAATTGAGATTAGTCCTAGGAGAAGGAGACAGACCATACCTTGGGGCCAAATATGTAACAACATGTCACAACCTGAGGACTGTTTAAAATTAAGACTGTTTAAAATTAATATTGAACGTACCAAATGAAGTACAAAGACTGTTTAAAATTAATATTGTTTAAAAGTAATATTGTATGTACCCAACAAATGTCAAATCGATTGACACCTACAGAATGTTGGAAAACTGTACCTTTTTGCTATGTAAGCTTTGGCAATATGGTTCTCTGTAAACTTTCATGCCAATAAAGCATTTTAATTGGAATTGGAATTGGAGAGAGAGACAGGTGCGGGAGAGAGAGAGAGACAGGTGAGAGAGAGACAGGTGAGAGAGAGAGACAGGTGAGAGAGAAAGAGACAGGTGAGAGAGAAAGAGACAGGTGAGAGAGAGAGACAGGTGAGAGAGAGAGACAGGTGAGAGAGAGAGAGACAGGTGAGAGAGGGAGAGACAGGTGAGAGAGAGAAAGAGACAGGTGAGAGAGAGAGAAAGAGACAGGTGAGTGAGAGAGACAGGCGAGAGAGAGAGGGAGAGAGAGAGAGAGGGAGAGAGAGAGAGACAGGCGAGTGAGAGAGAGAGAGAGACAGGCGAGTGAGAGAGAGAGAGACAGGCGAGTGAGTGAGAGAGAGAGGCAGGCGAGTGAGGGAGAGAGAGAGAGAGAGAGACAGGCGAGTGAGAGAGAGAGAGAGACAGGCGAGTGAGGGAGAAAGAGAGACAGGCGAGAGAGGGAGAGAGAGAGAGACAGGCGAGAGAGGGAGAGAGAGAGACAGGCGAGAAACGGAGAGAGAGAGACAGGCGAGTGAGGGAGAGAAAGACAGGCGAGAGAGGGAGAGAGAGACAGGCGAGTGAGGGAGAGAGAGAGACAGGCGAGTGAGGGAGAGAGAGAGACAGGCGAGTGAGGGAGAGAGAGAGACAGGCGAGAGAGGGAGAGAGAGACAGGCGAGAGAGGGAGAGAGAGAGACAGACGAGTGAGGGAGAGAGAGAGACAGGCGAGTGAGGGAGAGAGAGAGACAGGCAAGTGAGGGAGAGAGAGAGACAGGCGAGTGAGGGAGAGAGAGAGACAGGTGAGTGAGGGAGAGAGAGACAGGTGAGTGAGGGAGAGAGAGAGAGACAGGCGAGTGAGGGAGAGAGAGAGACAGGTGAGTGAGGGAGAGAGAGAGACAGGCGATTGAGGGAGAGAGAGAGACAGGCGAGTGAGGGAGAGAGAGAGACAGGTGAGTGAGGGAGAGAGAGAGACAGGCGAGTGAGGGAGAGAGAGAGACAGGCAAGTGAGGGAGAGAGAGAGACAGGCGAGTGAGGGAGAGGGAGGTGAGTGAGGGAGAGAGAGACAGGTGAGTGAGGGAGAGAGAGAGAGAGACAGGCAAGTGAGGGAAAGAGAGAGACAGGCGAGTGAGGGAGAGGGAGAGACAGGCGAGGGAGAGAGAGAGACAGGCGAGTGAGGGAGAGAGGGAGACAGGTGAGAGAGGGAGAGAGAGACAGGCGAGTGAGAGAGAGAGAGATAGGCGAGTGAGGTAGAGAGAGACAGGCGAGTGAGTGAGAGAGAGAGACAGGCGAGTGAGGGAGAGAGAGAGACAGGCGAGAGAGGGAGAGAGAGAGACAGGCGAGTGAGGGAGAGAGAGAGACAGGCGAGAGAGGGAGAGAGAGAGACAGGCGAGTGAGGGAGAGAGAGAGACAGGCGAGAGAGGGAGAGAGAGAGACAGGCAAGAGAGGGAGAGAGAGACAGGCGAGTGAGAGAGAGAGAGACAGGCGAGTGAGGGAGAGAGAGAGACAGGCGAGTGAGGGAGAGAGAGACAGGCGACTGAGGGAGAGAGAGAGACAGGCGAGTGAGGTAGAGAGAGACAGGCGAGTGAGTAAGAGAGAGACAGGCGAGTGAGTGAGAGAGAGAGACAGGCGAGTGAGGGAGAGAGAGACAGGCGAGAGAGGGAGAGAGAGACAGGCGAGTGAGGGAGAGAGAGAGACAGGCGAGTGAAGGAGAGAGAGACAGGCGAGTGAGGGAGAGAGAGAGACAGGCGAGTGAGGGAGAGAGAGAGACAGGCGAGTGAGGGAGAGAGACAGGCGAGTGAGGGAGAGAGAGACATGCGAGTGAGGGAGAGAGAGAGAGACAGGCGAGTGAGGGAGAGAGAGAGACAGGCGAGTGAAGGTGAGAGAGACAGGCGAGAGAGGGAGAGAGAGACAGGTGAGTGAGGGAGGGAGGGAGACAGGCGAGTGAGGGAGAGAGAGAGAGACAGGCGAGTGAGGGAGAGAGAGAGAGACAGGTGAGTGAGTGAGAGAGAGACAGGCGAGTGAGGGAGAGAGAGAGACAGGTGAGTGAGTGAGAGAGAGAGACAGGCGAGTGAGGGAGAGAGAGAGACAGGCGAGTGAGGGAGAGAGAGAGACAGGCGAGTGAGGGAGATAGAGAGACAGGCGAGTGAGGGAGAGAGAGACAGGCGAGTGAGGGAGAGAGAGAGAGACAGGCGAGTGAGGGAGAGAGTGAGACAGGCGAGTGAGGGAGAGAGAGACAGGCGAGTGAGGGAGAGAGTCAGGCGAGTGAGGGAGAGAGTCAGGCGAGTGAGGGAGAGAGACAGAGACAGGCGAATATGCGATCAATGTCTGGCTGGCGAGGTTGAAACAGAAATGCATTTCCTCCTAAAATGCGAAAAATTCAACACATCAAGAAACATATTATTCAACAAGCTGAGCCAAACAACCCCAGATTTCAAGGAATTGGATGATCTGTCAAAATTGAGATTAGTCTTAGGAGAAGGAGACAGACCATACCTTGGGGCCAAATATGTAACAACATGTCACAACCTGAGGACTGTTTAAAATTAAGACTGTTTAAAATTAATATTGAACGTACCAAATGAAGTACAAAGACTGTTTAAAATTAATATTGTTTAAAAGTAATATTGTATGTACCCAACAAATGTCAAATCGATTGACACCTACAGAATGTTAGAAAACTGTACCTTTTTGCAATGTAAGCTTTGGCAATATGGTTCTCTGTAAACTTTCATGCCAATAAAGCATTTGAATTGAATTGGATTGAATTGAATTGACAGGCGAGTGACAGAACAAGGATTACAGCAACAATTAGACCTACTCGACAAATACTGCCAAAATTGGGCCCTGACAGTAAATCTAAACAAAACCAACATCATGATTTTTCAAAAAAGGCCCAGATGTCAGGAAAACAAATACCAGTTTACTCTCAGTGATACCATCATAGGACACACTATGAGCTACACTTACCTTGGTCTAACCATCACAGCATCAGCATAGCAGTGAATGCACTAAAAGAAAAAGCCCAAAGAGCCCTATATGCAATAAAAAAGAAAATTCTACAACATCCAAATTCCAATCAAAATCTGGCTCAAAATATTTGACAGCATAATCCTGCCCATTGCGCTGTACGGTAGCGAAGTATGGGGCCCACTCAATCACCATAGCTACACTAAATGGGAAAAACACACAATAGAAGCCCTACATGCAGAATTTTGCCGAAGCATTCTTCGCACCCAAAGGAAAACACCAACAAATGCATGTAGAGCCGAACTAGGCAGATACCCACTAATAATAAACATCCAAAAACGAGCACTAAACTTTCTAAATCACCTCAAATCTAGTTCCCCAGACACCCTTCATTTTAAAGCCCTCCAGACCCAAGAGCTGAACCCAGAAATGAGTCCCCTGAGTCAGCTGCTACTGAAACTAAGTACTCCTACTCAGCCGGACCCTGACCAGTCCCAGACCAACACTGCCCTCCAAACACCAATCCGAGTGAACCAAATCATTAAACAATGCAAAGAAACCTACCTGGAACATTGGAACAAAATAACCAAAAGCCAAAGCAGATTAGAATGTTACCGGGCCCTAAAAAGAGAATATATACTGGCAGACTATCTCTCGACCATCAGAGACACAAAACAGAGACAGACCCTCACCAGGTACAGACTAAGCGACCACCAACTGGCAATTGAAAAAGGAAGATACAAGAAATCCTGGCAGCCTAGAGAGAATAGAATATGTGATCAATGTCTGGCCGGCGAGGTTGAGACAGAGATGCACTTCCTCCTAAAATGCGAAAAATTCAACAAAACAAGAAACATATATTTTGACAAGCTCAGCCAAACAACCCTAGATTTCAAAGAATTGGATGACCTGTCAAAATTAAGATTAGACCTGGGAGAAGGAGACAGACCATATCTTGGTGCCCAATATGTAACAACATGTCACAACCTGAGGAACAGTGAGGGACTAACGAGCACACCCATAGCATATATAAACATTAAGAATGTTTAAATCAATACCGAATGTACCCAACGACTGTTTAAAAATTAATACTGAATGTACCCAACGAGGGTCAATGACTGTTTAAATTAATATTGTCTGTACCCAACGAAGGTCAAAATTGTTTGACACATACAGAATGTTGGAAAACTGTACTTTTTGTTATGTAAGCTTTGGCAATATGGTTCCCTGTAAACTTTCATGCCAATAAAGCATTTGAATTGAATTGAATTGAATTGACAAGTGAGAGAGAGAGAGAGACAGGTGCGGGAGAGAGAGAGGGACAGGTGAGAGAGAGAGAGACAGGTGAGAGAGAGAGAGACAGGTGAGAGAGAGAGACAGGTGAGAGAGAAAGAGACAGGTGAGAGAGAGAGACAGGTGAGAGAGAGAGACAGGTGAGAGAGAGAGAGACAGGTGAGAGAGGGAGAGACAGGTGAGAGAGAGAAAGAGACAGGTGAGAGAGAGAGAAAGAGACAGGTGAGTGAGAGAGACAGGCGAGAGAGAGAGGGAGAGAGAGAGAGAGGGAGAGAGAGAGAGACAGGCGAGTGAGAGAGAGAGAGAGACAGGCGAGTGAGAGAGAGAGAGACAGGCGAGTGAGTGAGAGAGAGAGGCAGGCGAGTGAGGGAGAGAGAGAGAGAGAGAGACAGGCGAGTGAGAGAGAGACAGAGACAGGCGAGTGAGGGAGAAAGAGAGACAGGCGAGAGAGGGAGAGAGAGAGAGACAGGCGAGAGAGGGAGAGAGAGAGACAGGCGAGAAACGGAGAGAGAGAGAGACAGGCGAGTGAGGGAGAGAAAGACAGGCGAGAGAGGGAGAGAGAGACAGGCGAGTGAGGGAGAGAGAGAGACAGGCGAGTGAGGGAGAGAGAGAGACAGGCGAGTGAGGGAGAGAGAGAGACAGGCAAGAGAGGGAGAGAGAGAGACAGGCGAGAGAGGGAGAGAGAGACAGGCGAGTGAGTGAGAGAGAGAGACAGGCGAGTGAGAGAGACAGGCAAGAGAGGGAGAGAGAGAGACAGGTGAGTGAGGGAGACAGAGAGACAGGCGAGTGAGGGAGAGAGAGACAGGCGAGAGAGGGAGAGAGATACAGGCGAGTGAGGGAGAGAGAGAGACAGGCGAGTGAGTGACAGAGAGAGACAGGCGAGTGAGGGACAGAGAGAGACAGGTGAGTGAGGGAGAGAGAGAGAGAGACAGGCGAGTGAGGGAAAGAGAGAGACAGGCGAGGGAGGGAGAGGGAGAGACAGGCGAGGGAGAGAGAGAGACAGGCGAGTGAGGGAGAGAGAGACAGGTGAGTGAGTGAGAGAGAGAGGCAGGCGAGTGAGGGAGAAAGAGAGACAGGCGAGTGAGGGAGAGAGAGAGACAGGTGAGTGAGGGAGAGAGAGAGACAGGCGAGTGAGGGAGAGAGAGAGACAGGCAAGTGAGGGAGAGAGAGAGACAGGCGAGTGAGGGAGAGGGAGAGACAGGTGAGTGAGGGAGAGAGAGACAGGTGAGTGAGGGAGAGAGAGAGAGAGACAGGCGAGTGAGGGAAAGAGAGAGACAGGCGAGTGAGGGAGAGGGAGAGACAGGCGAGGGAGAGAGAGAGACAGGCGAGTGAGGGAGAGAGGGAGACAGGTGAGAGAGGGAGAGAGAGACAGGCGAGTGAGAGAGAGAGAGACAGGCGAGTGAGGTAGAGAGAGACAGGCGAGTGAGTGAGAGAGAGAGACAGGCGAGTGAGGGAGTGAGACAGGCGAGAGAGGGAGAGAGAGAGACAGGCGAGTGAGGGAGAGAGAGAGACAGGCGAGAGAGGGAGAGAGAGAGACAGGCGAGTGAGGGAGAGAGAGAGACAGGCGAGAGAGGGAGAGAGAGAGACAGGCGAGAGAGGGAGAGAGAGACAGGCGAGTGAGAGAGAGAGAGACAGGCGAGTGAGGGAGAGAGAGAGACAGGCGAGTGAGGGAGAGAGAGAGACAGGCGAGTGAGGTAGAGAGACAGGCGAGTGAGTAAGAGAGAGACAGGCGAGTGAGTGAGAGAGAGAGACAGGCGAGTGAGGGAGAGAGAGACAGGCGAGAGAGGGAGAGAGAGACAGGCGAGTGAGGGAGAGAGAGAGACAGGCGAGTGAAGGAGAGAGAGACAGGCGAGTGAGGGAGAGAGAGAGACAGGCGAGTGAGGGAGAGAGAGAGACAGGCGAGTGAGGGAGAGAGACAGGCGAGTGAGGGAGAGAGAGACAGGCGAGTGAGGGAGAGAGAGAGAGACTGGCGAGTGAGGGAGAGAGAGAGACAGGCGAGTGAAGGTGAGAGAGAGACAGGCGAGAGAGGGAGAGAGAGACAGGTGAGTGAGGGAGGGAGGGAGACAGGCGAGTGAGGGAGAGAGAGAGAGACAGGCGAGTGAGGGAGAGAGAGAGAGACAGGTGAGTGAGTGAGAGAGAGACAGGCGAGTGAGGGAGAGAGAGAGACAGGCGAGTGAGGGAGAGAGACAGGCGAGTGAGGGAGAGAGAGACAGGCGAGTGAGGGAGAGAGAGAGAGACAGGCGAGTGAGGGAGAGAGAGAGACAGGCGAGTGAGGGAGAGAGAGACAGGCGAGTGAGGGAGAGAGAGAGAGACAGGCGAGTGAGGGAGAGAGAGAGACAGGCGAGTGAGGGAGAGAGAGACAGGTGAGTGAGTGAGAGAGAGAGGCAGGCGAGTGAGGGAGAGAGAGAGACAGGCGAGTGAGGGAGAGAGAGAGACAGGTGAGAGGGGAGAGAGAGAGACAGGCGAGTGAGGGAGAAAGAGAGACAGGCGAGTGAGGGAGAGAGAGAGAGACAGGCGAGTGAGGGAGAGAGAGAGACAGGCGAGTGAGGGAGAGAGAGACAGGCGAGTGAGGGAGAGAGAGAGAGACAGGCGAGTGAGGGAGAGAGAGAGACAGGCGAGTGAGGGAGAGAGAGACAGGTGAGTGAGTGAGAGAGAGAGGCAGGCGAGTGAGGGAGAGAGAGAGACAGGCGAGTGAGGGAGAGAGAGAGACAGGCGAGAGGGGAGAGAGACAGGCGAGTGAGGGAGAAAGAGAGACAGGCGAGTGAGGGAGAGAGAGAGACAGGTGAGTGAGGGAGAGAGAGAGACAGGCGAGTGAGGGAGAGAGAGACAGGCGAGTGAGGGAGAGAGAGAGAGAGACAGGCGAGTGAGGGAGAGAGTGAGACAGGCGAGTGAGGGAGAGAGAGACAGGCGAGTGAGGGAGAGAGTCAGGCGAGTGAGGGAGAGAGTCAGGCGAGTGAGGGAGAGAGAGAGAGACAGGTGAATATGCGATCAATGTCTGGCTGGCGAGGTTGAAACAGAAATGCATTTCCTCCTAAAATGCGAAAAATTCAACACATCAAGAAACATATTATTCAACAAGCTGAGCCAAACAACCCCAGATTTCAAGGAATTGGATGATCTGTCAAAATTGAGATTAGTCTTAGGAGAAGGAGACAGACCATACCTTGGGGCCAAATATGTAACAACATGTCACAACCTGAGGACTGTTTAAAATTAAGACTGTTTAAAATTAATATTGAACGTACCAAATGAAGTACAAAGACTGTTTAAAATTAATATTGTTTAAAAGTAATATTGTATGTACCCAACAAATGTCAAATCGATTGACACCTACAGAATGTTAGAAAACTGTACCTTTTTGCAATGTAAGCTTTGGCAATATGGTTCTCTGTAAACTTTCATGCCAATAAAGCATTTGAATTGAATTGAATTGAATTGAATTGACAGGCGAGTGACAGAACAAGGATTACAGCAACAATTAGACCTACTCGACAAATACTGCCAAAATTGGGCCCTGACAGTAAATCTAAACAAAACCAACATCATGATTTTTCAAAAAAGGCCCAGATGTCAGGAAAACAAATACCAGTTTACTCTCAGTGATACCATCATAGGACACACTATGAGCTACACTTACCTTGGTCTAACCATCACAGCATCAGGGAGCTTCAGCATAGCAGTGAATGCACTAAAAGAAAAAGCCCAAAGAGCCCTATATGCAATAAAAAAGAAAATTCTACAACATCCAAATTCCAATCAAAATCTGGCTCAAAATATTTGACAGCATAATCCTGCCCATTGCGCTGTACGGTAGCGAAGTATGGGGCCCACTCAATCACCATAGCTACACTAAATGGGAAAAACACACAATAGAAGCCCTACATGCAGAATTTTGCCGAAGCATTCTTCGCACCCAAAGGAAAACACCAACAAATGCATGTAGAGCCGAACTAGGCAGATACCCACTAATAATAAACATCCAAAAACGAGCACTAAACTTTCTAAATCACCTCAAATCTAGTTCCCCAGACACCCTTCATTTTAAAGCCCTCCAGACCCAAGAGCTGAACCCAGAAATGAGTCCCCTGAGTCAGCTGCTACTGAAACTAAGTACTCCTACTCAGCCGGACCCTGACCAGTCCCAGACCAACACTGCCCTCCAAACACCAATCCGAGTGAACCAAATCATTAAACAATGCAAAGAAACCTACCTGGAACATTGGAACAAAATAACCAAAAGCCAAAGCAGATTAGAATGTTACCGGGCCCTAAAAAGAGAATATATACTGGCAGACTATCTCTCGACCATCAGAGACACAAAACAGAGACAGACCCTCACCAGGTACAGACTAAGCGACCACCAACTGGCAATTGAAAAAGGAAGATACAAGAAATCCTGGCAGCCTAGAGAGAATAGAATATGTGATCAATGTCTGGCCGGCGAGGTTGAGACAGAGATGCACTTCCTCCTAAAATGCGAAAAATTCAACAAAACAAGAAACATATATTTTGACAAGCTCAGCCAAACAACCCCAGATTTCAAAGAATTGGATGACCTGTCAAAATTAAGATTAGACCTGGGAGAAGGAGACAGACCATATCTTGGTGCCCAATATGTAACAACATGTCACAACCTGAGGAACAGTGAGGGACTAACGAGCACACCCATAGCATATATAAACATTAAGAATGTTTAAATCAATACCGAATGTACCCAACGACTGTTTAAAAATTAATACTGAATGTACCCAACGAGGGTCAATGACTGTTTAAATTAATATTGTCTGTACCCAACGAAGGTCAAAATTGTTTGACACCTACAGAATGTTGGAAAACTGTACTTTTTGTTATGTAAGCTTTGGCAATATGGTTCCCTGTAAACTTTCATGCCAATAAAGCATTTGAATTGAATTGAATTGAATTGACAGGTGAGAGAGAGAGAGAGACAGGTGCGGGAGAGAGAGAGGGACAGGTGAGAGAGAGAGAGACAGGTGAGACAAAATTGGAGACAAACGCACCGATTTCTTCACCCAGAGAAGAGGCGTCCGGCAGGGCTGCAATTTGAGCCCGACCCTGTTCAACATATACATAAATGAATTAGCAGACATGCTGGAGCAAAGCGAGTCACCAGGTCTCCGTCTCCTGGATGGAGAAGTGAAATCCCTGTTCTATGCGGACGACCTGGTTCTGCTGTCTCCCACAGAACAGGGATTACAGCAACAACTAGACCTACTCGACAAATACTGCCAAAATTGGGCTCTAACAGTAAATCTAAAGAAAACCAACATCATGATTTTTCAAAAAAGGCCCAGATGTCAGGAAAACAAATACCAGTTTACCCTCAGTGATATCACTATAGGACACACTATGAGCTACACCTACCTTGGTCTAACTATTACAGCATCAGGGAGCTTCAGCATAGCAGTGAATGCACTAAAAGAAAAAGCCCGAAGAGCCCTATATGCAATAAAAAGAAAATTCTACAACATCCAAATCCCAATCAAAATCTGGCTCAAAATATTTGACAGCATAATCCTGCCCATTGCACTGTACGGTAGTGAAGTATGGGGCCCGCTAAATCACCAAAGCTACACTAAATGGGAAAAACATACAATAGAAGCCCTACATGCAGAATTCTGCCGAAGCATCCTTCGCACCCAAAGAAAAACGCCAACAAATGCATGCAGAGCCGAACTAGGCAGATACCCACTGATAATAAACATCCAAAAATGAGCACTAAACTTCCTAAATCACCTCAAATCTAGCTCCCCAGACACCCTTCATTTCAAAGCCTTTCAGACCCAAGAGCTAAACCCAGAAAAGAGTCCCCTGAGTCAGCTGCTACGGAAACTAAGTACTCAGCCGGACCCTGACCAGCCCCAGACCAACACAGCCGTCCAAACACCAATCCGAGTGAACCAAATCATTAAAAAATGCAAAGAAACCTACCTGGAACATTGGAACAAAATAACCGAAAGCCAAAGCAGATTAGAATGTTACCGGGCCCTAAAAAGAGAATATAAACTGGCAGACTACCTCACGACCATCAGAGACACAAAACAGAGACAGACCCTCACCAGGTACAGACTAAGCGACCACCAACTGGAAATTGAAAAAGGCAGATACAAGAAATCCTGGCAGCCTAGAGAGAATAGAATATGCGATCAATGTCTGGCTGGCGAGGTTGAAACAGAAATGCATTTCCTCCTAAAATGCGAAAAATTCAACACATCAAGAAACATATTATTCAACAAGCTAAGCCAAACAACCCCAGATTTCAAGGAATTGGATGATCTGTCAAAATTGAGATTAGTCCTAGGAGAAGGAGACAGACCATACCTTGGGGCCAAATATGTAACAACATGTCACAACCTGAGGACTGTTTAAAATTAAGACTGTTTAAAATTAATATTGAACGTACCAAATGAAGTACAAAGACTGTTTAAAATTAATATTGTTTAAAAGTAATATTGTATGTACCCAACAAATGTCAAATCGATTGACACCTACAGAATGTTGGAAAACTGTACCTTTTTGCTATGTAAGCTTTGGCAATATGGTTCTCTGTAAACTTTCATGCCAATAAAGCATTTTAATTGGAATTGGAATTGGAATTGGAGAGAGAGACAGGTGAGAGAGAGACAGGTGAGAGAGAGAGACAGGTGAGAGAGAAAGAGACAGGTGAGAGAGAAAGAGACAGGTGAGAGAGAGAGACAGGTGAGAGAGAGAGACAGGTGAGAGAGAGAGAGACAGGTGAGAGAGGGAGAGACAGGTGAGAGAGAGAAAGAGACAGGTGAGAGAGAGAGAAAGAGACAGGTGAGTGAGAGAGACAGGCGAGAGAGAGAGGGAGAGAGAGAGAGAGGGAGAGAGAGAGAGACAGGCGAGTGAGAGAGAGAGAGAGACAGGCGAGTGAGAGAGAGAGAGACAGGCGAGTGAGTGAGAGAGAGAGGCAGGCGAGTGAGGGAGAGAGAGAGAGAGAGAGACAGGCGAGTGAGAGAGAGAGAGAGACAGGCGAGTGAGGGAGAAAGAGAGACAGGCGAGAGAGGGAGAGAGAGAGAGACAGGCGAGAGAGGGAGAGAGAGAGACAGGCGAGAAACGGAGAGAGAGAGACAGGCGAGTGAGGGAGAGAAAGACAGGCGAGAGAGGGAGAGAGAGACAGGCGAGTGAGGGAGAGAGAGAGACAGGCGAGTGAGGGAGAGAGAGAGACAGGCGAGTGAGTGAGAGAGAGAGACAGGCGAGAGAGGGAGAGAGAGACAGGCGAGAGAGGGAGAGAGAGAGACAGACGAGTGAGGGAGAGAGAGAGACAGGCGAGTGAGGGAGAGAGAGAGACAGGCAAGTGAGGGAGAGAGAGAGACAGGCGAGTGAGGGAGAGAGAGAGACAGGTGAGTGAGGGAGAGAGAGACAGGTGAGTGAGGGAGAGAGAGAGAGACAGGCGAGTGAGGGAGAGAGAGAGACAGGTGAGTGAGGGAGAGAGAGAGACAGGCGATTGAGGGAGAGAGAGAGACAGGCGAGTGAGGGAGAGAGAGAGACAGGTGAGTGAGGGAGAGAGAGAGACAGGCGAGTGAGGGAGAGAGAGAGACAGGCAAGTGAGGGAGAGAGAGAGACAGGCGAGTGAGGGAGAGGGAGAGACAGGTGAGTGAGGGAGAGAGAGACAGGTGAGTGAGGGAGAGAGAGAGAGAGACAGGCAAGTGAGGGAAAGAGAGAGACAGGCGAGTGAGGGAGAGGGAGAGACAGGCGAGGGAGAGAGAGAGACAGGCGAGTGAGGGAGAGAGGGAGACAGGTGAGAGAGGGAGAGAGAGACAGGCGAGTGAGAGAGAGAGAGACAGGCGAGTGAGGTAGAGAGAGACAGGCGAGTGAGTGAGAGAGAGAGACAGGCGAGTGAGGGAGAGAGAGACAGGCGAGAGAGGGAGAGAGAGAGACAGGCGAGTGAGGGAGAGAGAGAGACAGGCGAGAGAGGGAGAGAGAGAGACAGGCGAGTGAGGGAGAGAGAGAGACAGGCGAGAGAGGGAGAGAGAGAGACAGGCAAGAGAGGGAGAGAGAGACAGGCGAGTGAGAGAGAGAGAGACAGGCGAGTGAGGGAGAGAGAGAGACAGGCGAGTGAGGGAGAGAGAGACAGGCGACTGAGGGAGAGAGAGAGACAGGCGAGTGAGGTAGAGAGAGACAGGCGAGTGAGTAAGAGAGAGACAGGCGAGTGAGTGAGAGAGAGAGACAGGCGAGTGAGGGAGAGAGAGACAGGCGAGAGAGGGAGAGAGAGACAGGCGAGTGAGGGAGAGAGAGAGACAGGCGAGTGAAGGAGAGAGAGACAGGCGAGTGAGGGAGAGAGAGAGACAGGTGAGTGAGGGAGAGAGAGAGACAGGCGAGTGAGGGAGAGAGACAGGCGAGTGAGGGAGAGAGAGACATGCGAGTGAGGGAGAGAGAGAGAGACAGGCGAGTGAGGGAGAGAGAGAGACAGGCGAGTGAAGGTGAGAGAGAGACAGGCGAGAGAGGGAGAGAGAGACAGGTGAGTGAGGGAGGGAGGGAGACAGGCGAGTGAGGGAGAGAGAGAGAGACAGGCGAGTGAGGGAGAGAGAGAGAGACAGGTGAGTGAGTGAGAGAGAGACAGGCGAGTGAGGGAGAGAGAGAGACAGGTGAGTGAGTGAGAGAGAGAGACAGGCGAGTGAGGGAGAGAGAGAGACAGGCGAGTGAGGGAGAGAGAGAGACAGGCGAGTGAGGGAGATAGAGAGACAGGCGAGTGAGGGAGAGAGAGACAGGCGAGTGAGGGAGAGAGAGAGAGACAGGCGAGTGAGGGAGAGAGTGAGACAGGCGAGTGAGGGAGAGAGAGACAGGCGAGTGAGGGAGAGAGTCAGGCGAGTGAGGGAGAGAGTCAGGCGAGTGAGGGAGAGAGACAGAGACAGGCGAATATGCGATCAATGTCTGGCTGGCGAGGTTGAAACAGAAATGCATTTCCTCCTAAAATGCGAAAAATTCAACACATCAAGAAACATATTATTCAACAAGCTGAGCCAAACAACCCCAGATTTCAAGGAATTGGATGATCTGTCAAAATTGAGATTAGTCTTAGGAGAAGGAGACAGACCATACCTTGGGGCCAAATATGTAACAACATGTCACAACCTGAGGACTGTTTAAAATTAAGACTGTTTAAAATTAATATTGAACGTACCAAATGAAGTACAAAGACTGTTTAAAATTAATATTGTTTAAAAGTAATATTGTATGTACCCAACAAATGTCAAATCGATTGACACCTACAGAATGTTAGAAAACTGTACCTTTTTGCAATGTAAGCTTTGGCAATATGGTTCTCTGTAAACTTTCATGCCAATAAAGCATTTGAATTGAATTGGATTGAATTGAATTGACAGGCGAGTGACAGAACAAGGATTACAGCAACAATTAGACCTACTCGACAAATACTGCCAAAATTGGGCCCTGACAGTAAATCTAAACAAAACCAACATCATGATTTTTCAAAAAAGGCCCAGATGTCAGGAAAACAAATACCAGTTTACTCTCAGTGATACCATCATAGGACACACTATGAGCTACACTTACCTTGGTCTAACCATCACAGCATCAGGGAGCTTCAGCATAGCAGTGAATGCACTTAAAGAAAAAGCCCAAAGAGCCCTATATGCAATAAAAAAGAAAATTCTACAACATCCAAATTCCAATCAAAATCTGGCTCAAAATATTTGACAGCATAATCCTGCCCATTGCGCTGTACGGTAGCGAAGTATGGGGCCCACTCAATCACCATAGCTACACTAAATGGGAAAAACACACAATAGAAGCCCTACATGCAGAATTTTGCCGAAGCATTCTTCGCACCCAAAGGAAAACACCAACAAATGCATGTAGAGCCGAACTAGGCAGATACCCACTAATAATAAACATCCAAAAACGAGCACTAAACTTTCTAAATCACCTCAAATCTAGTTCCCCAGACACCCTTCATTTTAAAGCCCTCCAGACCCAAGAGCTGAACCCAGAAATGAGTCCCCTGAGTCAGCTGCTACTGAAACTAAGTACTCCTACTCAGCCGGACCCTGACCAGTCCCAGACCAACACTGCCCTCCAAACACCAATCCGAGTGAACCAAATCATTAAACAATGCAAAGAAACCTACCTGGAACATTGGAACAAAATAACCAAAAGCCAAAGCAGATTAGAATGTTACCGGGCCCTAAAAAGAGAATATATACTGGCAGACTATCTCTCGACCATCAGAGACACAAAACAGAGACAGACCCTCACCAGGTACAGACTAAGCGACCACCAACTGGCAATTGAAAAAGGAAGATACAAGAAATCCTGGCAGCCTAGAGAGAATAGAATATGTGATCAATGTCTGGCCGGCGAGGTTGAGACAGAGATGCACTTCCTCCTAAAATGCGAAAAATTCAACAAAACAAGAAACATATATTTTGACAAGCTCAGCCAAACAACCCCAGATTTCAAAGAATTGGATGACCTGTCAAAATTAAGATTAGACCTGGGAGAAGGAGACAGACCATATCTTGGTGCCCAATATGTAACAACATGTCACAACCTGAGGAACAGTGAGGGACTAACGAGCACACCCATAGCATATATAAACATTAAGAATGTTTAAATCAATACCGAATGTACCCAACGACTGTTTAAAAATTAATACTGAATGTACCCAACGAGGGTCAATGACTGTTTAAATTAATATTGTCTGTACCCAACGAAGGTCAAAATTGTTTGACACCTACAGAATGTTGGAAAACTGTACTTTTTGTTATGTAAGCTTTGGCAATATGGTTCCCTGTAAACTTTCATGCCAATAAAGCATTTGAATTGAATTGAATTGAATTGACAGGTGAGAGAGAGAGAGAGAGACAGGTGCGGGAGAGAGAGAGAGACAGGTGAGAGAGAGACAGGTGAGAGAGAGAGACAGGTGAGAGAGAAAGAGACAGGTGAGAGAGAAAGAGACAGGTGAGAGAGAGAGACAGGTGAGAGAGAGAGACAGGTGAGAGAGAGAGAGACAGGTGAGAGAGGGAGAGACAGGTGAGAGAGAGAAAGAGACAGGTGAGAGAGAGAGAAAGAGACAGGTGAGTGAGAGAGACAGGCGAGAGAGAGAGGGAGAGAGAGAGAGAGGGAGAGAGAGAGAGACAGGCGAGTGAGAGAGAGAGAGAGACAGGCGAGTGAGAGAGAGAGAGACAGGCGAGTGAGTGAGAGAGAGAGGCAGGCGAGTGAGGGAGAGAGAGAGAGAGAGACAGGCGAGTGAGAGAGAGAGAGAGACAGGCGAGTGAGGGAGAAAGAGAGACAGGCGAGAGAGGGAGAGAGAGAGAGACAGGCGAGAGAGGGAGAGAGAGAGACAGGCGAGAAACGGAGAGAGAGAGACAGGCGAGTGAGGGAGAGAAAGACAGGCGAGAGAGGGAGAGAGAGACAGGCGAGTGAGGGAGAGAGAGAGACAGGCGAGTGAGGGAGAGAGAGAGACAGGCGAGTGAGGGAGAGAGAGAGACAGGCGAGAGAGGGAGAGAGAGACAGGCGAGAGAGGGAGAGAGAGAGACAGACGAGTGAGGGAGAGAGAGAGACAGGCGAGTGAGGGAGAGAGAGAGACAGGCAAGTGAGGGAGAGAGAGAGACAGGCGAGTGAGGGAGAGAGAGAGACAGGTGAGTGAGGGAGAGAGAGACAGGTGAGTGAGGGAGAGAGAGAGAGACAGGCGAGTGAGGGAGAGAGAGAGACAGGTGAGTGAGGGAGAGAGAGAGACAGGCGATTGAGGGAGAGAGAGAGACAGGCGAGTGAGGGAGAGAGAGAGACAGGTGAGTGAGGGAGAGAGAGAGACAGGCGAGTGAGGGAGAGAGAGAGACAGGCAAGTGAGGGAGAGAGAGAGACAGGCGAGTGAGGGAGAGGGAGGTGAGTGAGGGAGAGAGAGACAGGTGAGTGAGGGAGAGAGAGAGAGAGACAGGCAAGTGAGGGAAAGAGAGAGACAGGCGAGTGAGGGAGAGGGAGAGACAGGCGAGGGAGAGAGAGAGACAGGCGAGTGAGGGAGAGAGGGAGACAGGTGAGAGAGGGAGAGAGAGACAGGCGAGTGAGAGAGAGAGAGATAGGCGAGTGAGGTAGAGAGAGACAGGCGAGTGAGTGAGAGAGAGAGACAGGCGAGTGAGGGAGAGAGAGAGACAGGCGAGAGAGGGAGAGAGAGAGACAGGCGAGTGAGGGAGAGAGAGAGACAGGCGAGAGAGGGAGAGAGAGAGACAGGCGAGTGAGGGAGAGAGAGAGACAGGCGAGAGAGGGAGAGAGAGAGACAGGCAAGAGAGGGAGAGAGAGACAGGCGAGTGAGAGAGAGAGAGACAGGCGAGTGAGGGAGAGAGAGAGACAGGCGAGTGAGGGAGAGAGAGACAGGCGACTGAGGGAGAGAGAGAGAGAGGCGAGTGAGGTAGAGAGAGACAGGCGAGTGAGTAAGAGAGAGACAGGCGAGTGAGTGAGAGAGAGAGACAGGCGAGTGAGGGAGAGAGAGACAGGCGAGAGAGGGAGAGAGAGACAGGCGAGTGAGGGAGAGAGAGAGACAGGCGAGTGAAGGAGAGAGAGACAGGCGAGTGAGGGAGAGAGAGAGACAGGCGAGTGAGGGAGAGAGAGAGACAGGCGAGTGAGGGAGAGAGACAGGCGAGTGAGGGAGAGAGAGACATGCGAGTGAGGGAGAGAGAGAGAGACAGGCGAGTGAGGGAGAGAGAGAGACAGGCGAGTGAAGGTGAGAGAGACAGGCGAGAGAGGGAGAGAGAGACAGGTGAGTGAGGGAGGGAGGGAGACAGGCGAGTGAGGGAGAGAGAGAGAGACAGGCGAGTGAGGGAGAGAGAGAGAGACAGGTGAGTGAGTGAGAGAGAGACAGGCGAGTGAGGGAGAGAGAGAGACAGGTGAGTGAGTGAGAGAGAGAGACAGGCGAGTGAGGGAGAGAGAGAGACAGGCGAGTGAGGGAGAGAGAGAGACAGGCGAGTGAGGGAGATAGAGAGACAGGCGAGTGAGGGAGAGAGAGACAGGCGAGTGAGGGAGAGAGAGAGAGACAGGCGAGTGAGGGAGAGAGTGAGACAGGCGAGTGAGGGAGAGAGAGACAGGCGAGTGAGGGAGAGAGTCAGGCGAGTGAGGGAGAGAGTCAGGCGAGTGAGGGAGAGAGACAGAGACAGGCGAATATGCGATCAATGTCTGGCTGGCGAGGTTGAAACAGAAATGCATTTCCTCCTAAAATGCGAAAAATTCAACACATCAAGAAACATATTATTCAACAAGCTGAGCCAAACAACCCCAGATTTCAAGGAATTGGATGATCTGTCAAAATTGAGATTAGTCTTAGGAGAAGGAGACAGACCATACCTTGGGGCCAAATATGTAACAACATGTCACAACCTGAGGACTGTTTAAAATTAAGACTGTTTAAAATTAATATTGAACGTACCAAATGAAGTACAAAGACTGTTTAAAATTAATATTGTTTAAAAGTAATATTGTATGTACCCAACAAATGTCAAATCGATTGACACCTACAGAATGTTAGAAAACTGTACCTTTTTGCAATGTAAGCTTTGGCAATATGGTTCTCTGTAAACTTTCATGCCAATAAAGCATTTGAATTGAATTGGATTGAATTGAATTGACAGGCGAGTGACAGAACAAGGATTACAGCAACAATTAGACCTACTCGACAAATACTGCCAAAATTGGGCCCTGACAGTAAATCTAAACAAAACCAACATCATGATTTTTCAAAAAAGGCCCAGATGTCAGGAAAACAAATACCAGTTTACTCTCAGTGATACCATCATAGGACACACTATGAGCTACACTTACCTTGGTCTAACCATCACAGCATCAGCATAGCAGTGAATGCACTAAAAGAAAAAGCCCAAAGAGCCCTATATGCAATAAAAAAGAAAATTCTACAACATCCAAATTCCAATCAAAATCTGGCTCAAAATATTTGACAGCATAATCCTGCCCATTGCGCTGTACGGTAGCGAAGTATGGGGCCCACTCAATCACCATAGCTACACTAAATGGGAAAAACACACAATAGAAGCCCTACATGCAGAATTTTGCCGAAGCATTCTTCGCACCCAAAGGAAAACACCAACAAATGCATGTAGAGCCGAACTAGGCAGATACCCACTAATAATAAACATCCAAAAACGAGCACTAAACTTTCTAAATCACCTCAAATCTAGTTCCCCAGACACCCTTCATTTTAAAGCCCTCCAGACCCAAGAGCTGAACCCAGAAATGAGTCCCCTGAGTCAGCTGCTACTGAAACTAAGTACTCCTACTCAGCCGGACCCTGACCAGTCCCAGACCAACACTGCCCTCCAAACACCAATCCGAGTGAACCAAATCATTAAACAATGCAAAGAAACCTACCTGGAACATTGGAACAAAATAACCAAAAGCCAAAGCAGATTAGAATGTTACCGGGCCCTAAAAAGAGAATATATACTGGCAGACTATCTCTCGACCATCAGAGACACAAAACAGAGACAGACCCTCACCAGGTACAGACTAAGCGACCACCAACTGGCAATTGAAAAAGGAAGATACAAGAAATCCTGGCAGCCTAGAGAGAATAGAATATGTGATCAATGTCTGGCCGGCGAGGTTGAGACAGAGATGCACTTCCTCCTAAAATGCGAAAAATTCAACAAAACAAGAAACATATATTTTGACAAGCTCAGCCAAACAACCCTAGATTTCAAAGAATTGGATGACCTGTCAAAATTAAGATTAGACCTGGGAGAAGGAGACAGACCATATCTTGGTGCCCAATATGTAACAACATGTCACAACCTGAGGAACAGTGAGGGACTAACGAGCACACCCATAGCATATATAAACATTAAGAATGTTTAAATCAATACCGAATGTACCCAACGACTGTTTAAAAATTAATACTGAATGTACCCAACGAGGGTCAATGACTGTTTAAATTAATATTGTCTGTACCCAACGAAGGTCAAAATTGTTTGACACATACAGAATGTTGGAAAACTGTACTTTTTGTTATGTAAGCTTTGGCAATATGGTTCCCTGTAAACTTTCATGCCAATAAAGCATTTGAATTGAATTGAATTGAATTGACAAGTGAGAGAGAGAGAGAGACAGGTGCGGGAGAGAGAGAGGGACAGGTGAGAGAGAGAGAGACAGGTGAGAGAGAGAGAGACAGGTGAGAGAGAGAGACAGGTGAGAGAGAAAGAGACAGGTGAGAGAGAGAGACAGGTGAGAGAGAGAGACAGGTGAGAGAGAGAGAGACAGGTGAGAGAGGGAGAGACAGGTGAGAGAGACAAAGAGACAGGTGAGAGAGAGAGAAAGAGACAGGTGAGTGAGAGAGACAGGCGAGAGAGAGAGGGAGAGAGAGAGAGAGGGAGAGAGAGAGAGACAGGCGAGTGAGAGAGAGAGAGAGACAGGCGAGTGAGAGAGAGAGAGACAGGCGAGTGAGTGAGAGAGAGAGGCAGGCGAGTGAGGGAGAGAGAGAGAGAGAGAGACAGGCGAGTGAGAGAGAGACAGAGACAGGCGAGTGAGGGAGAAAGAGAGACAGGCGAGAGAGGGAGAGAGAGAGAGACAGGCGAGAGAGGGAGAGAGAGAGACAGGCGAGAAACGGAGAGAGAGAGAGACAGGCGAGTGAGGGAGAGAAAGACAGGCGAGAGAGGGAGAGAGAGACAGGCGAGTGAGGGAGAGAGAGAGACAGGCGAGTGAGGGAGAGAGAGAGACAGGCGAGTGAGTGAGAGAGAGAGACAGGCGAGAGAGGGAGAGAGAGACAGGCGAGAGAGGGAGAGAGAGAGACAGACGAGTGAGGGAGAGAGAGAGACAGGCGAGTGAGGGAAAGAGAGAGACAGGCGAGAGAGGGAGAGAGAGACAGGCGAGTGAGGGAGAGAGAGAGACAGGCGAGAGAGGGAGAGAGAGACAGGCGAGAGAGGGAGAGAGAGAGACAGGCGAGTGAGGGAGAGAGAGAGACAGGCGAGAGAGGGAGAGAGAGACAGGCGAGAGAGGGAGAGAGAGAGACAGGCGAGTGAGGGAGAGAGAGAGACAGGTGAGTGAGGGAGAGAGAGAGACAGGCGAGTGAGTGAGAGAGACAGGCGAGAGAGGGAGACAGAGACAGGCGAGAGAGGGAGAGAGAGACAGGCGAGTGAGTGAGAGAGAGAGACAGGCGAGAGAGGGAGAGAGACACAGGCGAGAGAGGGAGAGAGAGACAGGCGAGTGAGGGAGGGAGAGACAGGCGAGTGAGGGAGAGAGAGAGACAGGCGAGTGAGGGAGAGAGAGAGACAGGCGAGTGAGGGAGAGAGAGACAGGTGAGTGAGGGAGAGAGAGAGACAGGCGAGTGAGGGAGAGAGAGAGACAGGCGAGTGAGGGAGAGAGAGAGACAGGCGAGTGAGGGAGAGAGAGAAAGGCGAGAGAGGGAGAGAGAGACAGGCGAGAGAGGGATAGAGAGAGACAGCCGAGTGAGGGAGAGAGACAGGCGAGTGAGGGAGAGAGAGAGACAGGCAAGAGAGGGAGAGAGAGACAGGCGAGAGAGGGAGAGAGAGACAGGCGAGTGAGTGAGAGAGAGAGACAGGCGAGTGAGAGAGAGAGACAGGCAAGAGAGGGAGAGAGACAGGTGAGTGAGGGAGACAGAGAGACAGGCGAGTGAGGGAGAGAGAGACAGGCGAGAGAGGGAGAGAGATACAGGCGAGTGAGGGAGAGAGAGAGACAGGCGAGTGAGTGAGAGAGAGAGACAGGCGAGTGAGGGACAGAGAGAGACAGGCGAGTGAGGGAGAGAGAGAGACAGGCGAGTGAGGGAGAGAGAGACAGGCGAGTGAGGGAGAGAGAGAGAGACAGGCGAGTGAGGGAGAGAGAGAGACAGGCGAGTGAGGGAGAGAGAGACAGGTGAGTGAGTGAGAGAGGCAGGCGAGTGAGGGAGAGAGAGAGACAGGCGAGTGAGGGAGAGAGAGAGACAGGCGAGAGGGGAGAGAGAGAGACAGGCGAGTGAGGGAGAAAGAGAGACAGGCGAGTGAGGGAGAGAGAGAGACAGGTGAGTGAGGGAGAGAGAGAGACAGGCGAGTGAGGGAGAGAGAGAGACAGGCAAGTGAGGGAGAGAGAGAGACAGGCGAGTGAGGGAGAGGGAGAGACAGGTGAGTGAGGGAGAGAGAGACAGGTGAGTGAGGGAGAGAGAGAGAGAGACAGGCGAGTGAGGGAAAGAGAGAGACAGGCGAGGGAGGGAGAGGGAGAGACAGGCGAGGGAGAGAGAGAGACAGGCGAGTGAGGGAGAGAGAGACAGGTGAGTGAGTGAGAGAGAGAGGCAGGCGAGTGAGGGAGAGAGAGAGACAGGCGAGTGAGGGAGAGAGAGAGACAGGCGAGAGGGGAGAGAGAGAGACAGGCGAGTGAGGGAGAAAGAGAGACAGGCGAGTGAGGGAGAGAGACAGGTGAGTGAGGGAGAGAGAGAGACAGGCGAGTGAGGGAGAGAGAGAGACAGGCAAGTGAGGGAGAGAGAGAGACAGGCGAGTGAGGGAGAGGGAGAGACAGGTGAGTGAGGGAGAGAGAGACAGGTGAGTGAGGGAGAGAGAGAGACAGGCGAGTGAGGGAAAGAGAGAGACAGGCGAGTGAGGGAGAGGGAGAGACAGGCGAGGGAGAGAGACAGGCGAGTGAGGGAGAGAGGGAGACAGGTGAGAGAGGGAGAGAGAGACAGGCGAGTGAGAGAGAGAGAGACAGGCGAGTGAGGTAGAGAGAGACAGGCGAGTGAGTGAGAGAGAGAGACAGGCGAGTGAGGGAGAGAGAGAGACAGGCGAGAGAGGGAGAGAGAGAGACAGGCGAGTGAGGGAGAGAGAGAGACAGGCGAGAGAGGGAGAGAGAGAGACAGGCGAGTGAGGGAGAGAGAGAGACAGGCGAGAGAGGGAGAGAGAGAGACAGGCGAGAGAGGGAGAGAGAGACAGGCGAGTGAGAGAGAGAGACAGGCGAGTGAGGGAGAGAGAGAGACAGGTGAGTAAGGGAGAGAGAGACAGGCGACTGAGGGAGAGAGAGAGACAGGCGAGTGAGGTAGAGAGAGACAGGCGAGTGAGTAAGAGAGAGACAGGCGAGTGAGTGAGAGAGAGAGACAGGCGAGTGAGGGAGAGAGAGACAGGCGAGAGAGGGAGAGAGAGACAGGCGAGTGAGGGAGAGAGAGAGACAGGCGAGTGAAGGAGAGAGAGACAGGCGAGTGAGGGAGAGAGAGAGACAGGCGAGTGAGGGAGAGAGAGAGACAGGCGAGTGAGGGAGAGAGACAGGCGAGTGAGGGAGAGAGAGACAGGCGAGTGAGGGAGAGAGAGAGACAGGCGAGTGAGGGAGAGAGAGAGACAGGCGAGTGAAGGTGAGAGAGAGACAGGCGAGAGAGGGAGAGAGAGACAGGTGAGTGAGGGAGGGAGGGAGACAGGCGAGTGAGGGAGAGAGAGACAGGCGAGTGAGGGAGAGAGAGAGAGACAGGTGAGTGAGTGAGAGAGAGACAGGCGAGTGAGGGAGAGAGAGAGACAGGCGAGTGAGGGAGAGAGACAGGCGAGTGAGGGAGAGAGAGACAGGCGAGTGAGGGAGAGAGAGAGAGACAGGCGAGTGAGGGAGAGAGAGAGACAGGTGAGTGAGGGAGAGAGAGACAGGCGAGTGAGGGAGAGAGAGAGAGACAGGCGAGTGAGGGAGAGAGAGAGACAGGCGAGTGAGGGAGAGAGAGACAGGTGAGTGAGTGAGAGAGAGAGGCAGGCGAGTGAGGGAGAGAGAGAGACAGGCGAGTGAGGGAGAGAGAGAGACAGGCGAGAGGGGAGAGAGAGAGACAGGCGAGTGAGGGAGAAAGAGAGACAGGCGAGTGAGGGAGAGAGAGAGACAGGTGAGTGAGGGAGAGAGACAGGCGAGTGAGGGAGAGAGAGACAGGCGAGTGAGGGAGAGAGAGAGAGACAGGCGAGTGAGGGAGAGAGTGAGACAGGTGAGTGAGGGAGAGAGAGACAGGCGAGTGAGGGAGAGAGTCAGGCGAGTGAGGGAGAGAGTCAGGCGAGTGAGGGAGAGAGAGAGAGACAGGCGAATATGCGATCAATGTCTGGCTGGCGAGGTTGAAACAGAAATGCATTTCCTCCTAAAATGCGAAAAATTCAACACATCAAGAAACATATTATTCAACAAGCTGAGCCAAACAACCCCAGATTTCAAGGAATTGGATGATCTGTCAAAATTGAGATTAGTCTTAGGAGAAGGAGACAGACCATACCTTGGGGCCAAATATGTAACAACATGTCACAACCTGAGGACTGTTTAAAATTAAGACTGTTTAAAATTAATATTGAACGTACCAAATGAAGTACAAAGACTGTTTAAAATTAATATTGTTTAAAAGTAATATTGTATGTACCCAACAAATGTCAAATCGATTGACACCTACAGAATGTTAGAAAACTGTACCTTTTTGCAATGTAAGCTTTGGCAATATGGTTCTCTGTAAACTTTCATGCCAATAAAGCATTTGAATTGAATTGAATTGAATTGAATTGACAGGCGAGTGACAGAACAAGGATTACAGCAACAATTAGACCTACTCGACAAATACTGCCAAAATTGGGCCCTGACAGTAAATCTAAACAAAACCAACATCATGATTTTTCAAAAAAGGCCCAGATGTCAGGAAAACAAATACCAGTTTACTCTCAGTGATACCATCATAGGACACACTATGAGCTACACTTACCTTGGTCTAACCATCACAGCATCAGGGAGCTTCAGCATAGCAGTGAATGCACTTAAAGAAAAAGCCCAAAGAGCCCTATATGCAATAAAAAAGAAAATTCTACAACATCCAAATTCCAATCAAAATCTGGCTCAAAATATTTGACAGCATAATCCTGCCCATTGCGCTGTACGGTAGCGAAGTATGGGGCCCACTCAATCACCATAGCTACACTAAATGGGAAAAACACACAATAGAAGCCCTACATGCAGAATTTTGCCGAAGCATTCTTCGCACCCAAAGGAAAACACCAACAAATGCATGTAGAGCCGAACTAGGCAGATACCCACTAATAATAAACATCCAAAAACGAGCACTAAACTTTCTAAATCACCTCAAATCTAGTTCCCCAGACACCCTTCATTTTAAAGCCCTCCAGACCCAAGAGCTGAACCCAGAAATGAGTCCCCTGAGTCAGCTGCTACTGAAACTAAGTACTCCTACTCAGCCGGACCCTGACCAGTCCCAGACCAACACTGCCCTCCAAACACCAATCCGTGTGAACCAAATCATTAAACAATGCAAAGAAACCTACCTGGAACATTGGAACAAAATAACCAAAAGCCAAAGCAGATTAGAATGTTACCGGGCCCTAAAAAGAGAATATATACTGGCAGACTATCTCTCGACCATCAGAGACACAAAACAGAGACAGACCCTCACCAGGTACAGACTAAGCGACCACCAACTGGCAATTGAAAAAGGAAGATACAAGAAATCCTGGCAGCCTAGAGAGAATAGAATATGTGATCAATGTCTGGCCGGCGAGGTTGAGACAGAGATGCACTTCCTCCTAAAATGCGAAAAATTCAACAAAACAAGAAACATATATTTTGACAAGCTCAGCCAAACAACCCCAGATTTCAAAGAATTGGATGACCTGTCAAAATTAAGATTAGACCTGGGAGAAGGAGACAGACCATATCTTGGTGCCCAATATGTAACAACATGTCACAACCTGAGGAACAGTGAGGGACTAACGAGCACACCCATAGCATATATAAACATTAAGAATGTTTAAATCAATACCGAATGTACCCAACGACTGTTTAAAAATTAATACTGAATGTACCCAACGAGGGTCAATGACTGTTTAAATTAATATTGTCTGTACCCAACGAAGGTCAAAATTGTTTGACACCTACAGAATGTTGGAAAACTGTACTTTTTGTTATGTAAGCTTTGGCAATATGGTTCCCTGTAAACTTTCATGCCAATAAAGCATTTGAATTGAATTGAATTGAATTGACAGGTGAGAGAGAGAGAGAGAGACAGGTGCGGGAGAGAGAGAGGGACAGAGAGAGAACTCCAAAACAGGGAGAGAGAGAGAGCAGAGCCCGAGCAGCAACCGGAGCACGGAGCCTGAAGCCGGAGAAAGGCCCGAGGAACCGGGCCGAGCGAGGCACCGGAGAGAAGGAGAGCGAGCGTTCAAAGCAAAACAGCGGCCGGGGGATCAGAGCCAGAACAGCGCAGGAAAACCCGGGAACAGAGAGAGAGAAACCGGGAACAGAGAGAGAGAACTCCAAAACAGGGAGAGAGAGAGAGCAGAGCCCGAGCAGCAACCGGAGCACGGAGCCTGAAGCCGGAGAAAGGCCCGAGGAACCGGGCCGAGCGAGGCACCGGAGAGAAGGAGAGCGAGCAGCAACAGGAGTAGACCCAGACCGGGAGGAGCGGCCCGAGCCAGTCAAAGAGGCGAGTGGAGAGGTAGGGGTGCCGGATCGGGTCGGGCCTGGAGAGCGAGCAAGCCCGGGGCCTGAAACCCGAGAAACTCCGGGGTCGGAGAAACTCGGACAAACACCGGGCCGGGACAGCACAGCCGAGCCGAGGGGCTGGGGCCAGGGCAGAAGCCCGAAGAGAGCGTTGGGAGCTGAGAGCGCGAAATTTGAACGAAGGGAAACGGCTGAAAGGAGAAAAGGAGCAAAGAGAGGTAACTGCACCTAGAAAGAGAGAGACGGAGCGAGAGAACGTGAGAGAGAGAGGAGAGGAAACACCAGCTGGAGAGAAAAAGCCTGAGAAATAAGTTTTACCTAACTCTACCTAAGTTTCATTTTAGTTAAAGTTAGTTCGGAAAAAGTTTAATTTTATTTAAATTTAGCTCAAAAAAAAAAAAAAAACCTGAAAAAAGAACAACAAACCCGCGAGGAAAAGGAATAGAAACCCGAGAGAAACGATAAACTACCCGAACCAAGAGCCTGTGAGAAAAAGAGAAAGATAAACCTTTAAGAGCAGCTATATCAAAGATGAACCCCTGAAAAACTCCCAATTTTGGACCTAAAAGTGGGCTAAGGTGGAACACGACACAAAAAAGAGAAAAAAAAAGTTATCTATCTGAGACAAAAAACAAACGACTACAATGAGCAGGGAAATGATATATCCTGAGCAATGCACAAAAAATAAAGCAAAGGAAAAATACAAGTACACAACACTAAAAAATAACCCAGAAATCCTCTACGTGGACTATACCACACACAAAGGGACTAAGCTGAAGAACAACCTCATATTCTACACCGAATACGTCACCTCCTGGAAGGAGATTTTACAAAAACACTACACATACGTCTCCAGTGAAGGTATTGGCAGTGGAGGCAGACTGAAAATATGTAAAGATGGAAACCTAGATAAAGATGACCCCCTGCTAACCATAAGCTACTACAACAAAAATAGAAAGATCATGATACAGGGGAATGTGGAAAATCTGGACACCTTCGAAAAGGAATTCCCCCAGTTGAAAACTAAGGCAGACACAAAGAGGACCAATGGACAGGAAGCAAAAGAGAGTCGAACAGAGGATGAGGAGAGCCAAGTGGAGGAAGAAGAAGAGAGACCAGCAGAGGAAAACACCTCCCTGTACATCTCCACCCCCCCCACACACCTCAACGAAAACAAAATGATGAAAGAGAATCTGGCCAAACTAGAACTTGATTTCAACGAATACAGAGAAACACTGGCCAAGAATTTGAAGGAGGAATTCAAACAGCTAAAAACGGAACACGAGTCCACCACCCACAAGCTGAGAAAGACCATAGAGGAGCAAAGAAATGAGATCAAAGAACTCCGTACTCAACTAAACAAAATGAAGGAGACCGTAGAAAGGCTCAGCAGGCAACACAAACCTCTTAAGGTCCAAAAACCTGAGGACACAAAAACAACACACACAAGGACACAGAACCCGCCGGATGCCACCCCACACGAAGACACACCGAAAGCCACAAACCCCGCTCCAACCAGCCCTCAGTCAAGTCATGCCCAGACTACTGCTACCCAGTCCTCACACACAGGAACACAAAAACCGACAGATACCCCCCCAAACGAGGACACACCGAAAGCCCCAAACCCCGCTCCTGCCACACAACATATCCCAGAAACCCAGCCAACAACCAGCCACCAGGCGAGTCCTACCCAGACTACTGTTACCCAGTCTGAAAAACCAGCCCCTCAGGCGGTCCTGCTGACCGACTCCAACGGAAAGTTTCTGGACCCCCAGAGGCTGTTCCCAGACCATCAAGTCCTGAAAAAATGGTGCAGCAACACAGGCCAAGCAATGAAGATCCTGAACAAAGAATCCCTTGGAAGCCCCAAATGGATTGTGATCCACACAGGCACGAACGACCTACGCACCCTACAGGAAGGCACGGCTTGGGCGGTGAGCAGGATGGCAGAAAAGGCCAGCAGGGAATTCCCCGAGGCGCGGATCGTGATCTCCACACTACTGCCCAGAAAGGACACCCCAGCCTATATAATCCACAACACCAACAGGGAGATCGACACGAGATGTTCTGGCCTCCCCAACGTCTCCCTGGCCCATCATCCAAACATCAACACAAGGGACCTCTATGACGAAATACATCTACTCAAACAGCGGATGTGGGTCTTCGCAAGAAACCTCATAAACACTGCCAAAAGACGCAGCCCTCCCACCCCCCCTACCATTGGGAGCCCAAACAGGACCACCAATGTCCCCCACCCCCCTTTACAAAACCGACAACAGAACCGTGCTTTTATACCTGACCCAAGACCCCCTCTAGACCACAGACTGTAGACCAAGAACTGAGAAAGATCATGACGATGCTGAACAGCCTGATAGAAAGCCGGAGAAATTATTAATATTGTTATTTATCATTATCATTATTGTTATCTTATCAGTATTATTACTATTATTAGATAGATATATGTGCATGCCTCATGAAATTTATACTAAATCATCACTTAGCATTATAGAAAATAGTGTTTCCACACTCATCCCACAAAATAGGTCCATTTTATTTCGTTTTATTGAACTATATAAATGCGTTCCTTCCACATAAGCTGCTGGAATATCCAGGGCCTCCGCTCCTCAACTTTTGGGATGAAGAGTACAGACCCTGAATTCCTAAAAGCTATAAAAGACATTGATATAATTGTGTTAACAGAAACATGGTGCCAAAAGGACATGCCGACCCACTGTCCTCCAATGTACCATGAAATCATTGTGCCCTCAGTAAAGAACACTAAAACACGCAAGGGCAGAACCTCCGGGGGAATATTGGTGTGGTATAAGGGAGAACTGGACAAACACATCTCACCGGTAAAACAGGGGAAATCACACGTATGGCTAAAACTAGATAAAAATATAGGAATAGCAAAAAAAGATGTTTACTTATGTGCGATCTACATACCTCCAATAGATTCGCCATATTTCGAAGAGGAGTTATTTGATACTCTCCACATGGAAATCAGCCATTTCCAGGCCTAAGGAAAGGTGATAATATGTGGGGACCTAAATGCAAGGACCGGTTGTGAACCTGACTTCATAGACCCACAGGGAAACAACCATGTGTTTGGCCAGACCCCTTTAGATGTCACACCAGCCATCGCAAATCGGAACAACCTTGATCGTGAAATAAATAAAAGCGGTAGGGAGGTAGTGCAACTCTGCCGAGCCTTAGGCCTGTACATAGTTAATGGTAGGTTCAGAGGGGACTCCCTAGGGAGACTCACATACTCCTCAACTCTTGGGTCTAGTGTGGTGGACTATACAATCACTGACCTGGACCCCTGCGATATCAACGCATTCACTGTCAGGCAGCAATCCCCCCTCTCAGACCATAACCAAATAAATGTGTACCTTAAACTTTCTGCCCAAACTACAGACACAAAAAAGGAACACAGTAAGCTACATAAAATAAACCAGACATACAGATGGGCCCCAGACAGTGGAGATAAATTCATCACAGCACTAAATTCACCTGATCTCACAAGTAAAATTTCAAAATTTAAAGAAAATCTATATGAGATCACCAGAGATGGTGTAAACACGGCCATAGAGGATATAAATATGATCTTCCATGAGGCAGCTGTAAAAGCCGACCTCGTGAAACAGAAGAGGAAGCATCACAAAAGACAAAATAAAAATATGAAATGGTTTGACCACGAATGCAAAAATGCCAGAAAAGACCTGAGAAAAATATCAAACCAAAAGCATCGGCAACCAAACAATCCGGACCTACGTACTAGATACAATGAAACCCTCAAAAGATATAAACACACCATTAGGAACAAAACACAAAACTATACCCACAAAATACTCGAAGAAATTGAAAACTCCACCAATCCAAAACAATTCTGGGAAATGTGGAATAACCTGAGTACAACACAATTGCAAGCATTACCAATCCAAGATGGCGACATCTGGAGAACACATTTTGAAAACCTCTACAAAGACATCCCAAAAAACAAAACAAACCCAAGTCAACATCAGGTCACAGAAAAACTCCACACATTAGAAGCAACAATTAAAGACAACCAAAACCCTCTAGACTCCCCAATCACTTGGAAAGAACTGGCCACAAAAACAAAATCTCTCCACCTAAAGAAAGCCTGTGGCCCAGACAACATCAAAAATGAAATGCTAAAGTTCAGCAATATGGAGATGCAGGGTGCGATACTCAAACTATTCAACATCATATTACGCTCAGGCTGTTTTCCCGATATCTGGTGCCAAGGACTAATCTCCCCCATATATAAAAGTGGAAACAAATCAGACCCAAATAACTACCGCGGCATCTGTGTCAACAGTTGTCTAGGGAAGTTATTCTGCAGTATTCTAAATAGTAGATTACTTGATTTTCTTAACAAACATAATATCCTCAGAAAAAACCAAATAGGCTTTCTTCCAAAACACCGCACCGCCGACCATATCTATACCCTTCACACCCTCATTGAAAAACATAAACACCAAACAAAAAATGGGAAAATATTCGCCTGTTTCATCGACTTCAAGAAAGCCTTTGACTCTATATGGCACGAAGGGCTCTATTATAAACTTCTTCAGTGTGGAATAGGGGGCAAAGTCTATGACCTTATTAAATCAATGTATCTGAAAAACAAATGCGGGGTCAAAATTGGAGACAAACGCACCGATTTCTTCACCCAGAGAAGAGGCGTCCGGCAGGGCTGCAATTTGAGCCTGACCCTGTTCAACATATACATAAATGAATTAGCAGACATGCTGGAGCAAAGCGAGTCACCAGGTCTCCGTCTCCTGGATGGAGAAGTGAAGTCCCTGTTCTATGCGGACGACCTGGTTCTGCTGTCTCCCACAGAACAGGGATTACAACAACAACTAGACCTACTCGACAAATACTGCCAAAATTGGGCTCTAACAGTAAATCTAAAGAAAACCAACATCATGATTTTTCAGAAAAGAACCAGATGTCAGGAAAACAAATACCAGTTTACCCTCAGTGATACCACTATAGGACACACTATGAGCTACACCTACCTTGGTCTAACTATTACAGCATCAGGGAGCTTCAGCATAGCAGTGAATGCACTAAAAGAAAAAGCCCGAAGAGCCCTATATGCAATAAAAAGAAAATTCTACAACATCCAAATCCCAATCAAAATCTGGCTCAAAATTTTTGACAGCATAATCCTGCCCATTGCACTGTACGGTAGTGAAGTATGGGGCCCGCTAAATCACCAAAGCTACACTAAATGGGAAAAACACACAATAGAAGCCCTACATGCAGAATTCTGCCGAAGCATCCTTCGCACCCAAAGAAAAACGCCAACAAATGCATGCAGAGCCGAACTAGGCAGATACCCACTGATAATAAACATCCAAAAACGAGCACTAAACTTCCTAAATCACCTCAAATCTAGCTCCCCAGACACCCTTCATTTCAAAGCCTTTCAGACCCAAGAGCAAAACCCAGAAAAGAGTCCCCTGAGTCAGCTGCTACTGAAACTAAGTACTCAACCGGACCCTGACCAGCCCCAGACCAACACAGCCGTCCAAACACCAATCCGAGTGAACCAAATCATTAAAAAATGCAAAGAAACCTACCTGGAACATTGGAACAAAATAACCGAAAGTCAAAGCAGATTAGAATGTTACCGGGCCCTAAAAAGAGAATATAAACTGGCAGACTACCTCACGACCATCAGAGACACAAAACAGAGACAGACCCTCACCAGGTACAGACTAAGCGACCACCAACTGGAAATTGAAAAAGGCAGATACAAGAAATCCTGGCAGCCTAGAGAGAATAGAATATGCGATCAATGTCTGGCTGGCGAGGTTGAAACAGAAATGCATTTCCTCCTAAAATGCGAAAAATTCAACACATCAAGAAACATATTATTCAACAAGCTAAGCCAAACAACCCCAGATTTCAAGGAATTGGATGATCTGTCAAAATTGAGATTAGTCCTAGGAGAAGGAGACAGACCATACCTTGGGGCTAAATATGGAACAACATGTCACAACCTGAGGACTGTTTAAAAGTAAGACTGTTTAAAATTAATATTGAACGTACCAAATGAAGTAGAAAGACTGTTTAAAATTAATATTGTTTAAAAGTAATATTGTATATACCCAACAAATGTCAAATCGATTGACACCTACAGAATGTTGGAAAACTGTACCTTTTTGCAATGTAAGCTTTGGCAATATGGTTCTCTGTAAACTTTCATGCCAATAAAGCATTTGAACTGAACTGAACTGTGTTAAGTATGTGTATTGTATTGAACAATTAACACAAAGACTTAAACGTATAACTCAAACAGGCCTTTACTGGTTGGAGGTAGGGACTGCACATAGGTCTTTACTTCATGCCCACAGGCGGGAACTGAGGGGGATCAGTACCCACAGTACTATTTATACCCCTATGGCCAGGAGTGGTACTGCGTATCACTACGCCCAACAAGTAGTGCAGTCCTGTCCATAGGTTCAAAGTAGCACACATATTACATACACAACATTCCTCCCTTCCTAGCTTTACAGTCATCTCCCCATTTAACATAACGTAATAACATATATACATATATAACTTCAGGTTTACATAACAGAATAACATAGATTCAGTCTCTGCGGAAAACAGTTCACAGATTCAATCTCTGTGGTGTAGTCGGTTCACGTTGCTAGAGTGACTCATTCAATAGTCCTTCCATGGATTTAACAGTTTGAACTTCCGAACTGAATTGGCTCCGTTCGGAGGGACCACGTGTGTGATCTGGTAGAGGTGATAATGGTTCAGATGGGTCATCTTCTGTTTTTACTTTTCCTTTTCTGCTTCTTGGAGACTCTCTGGGCTCCATTGTCAGCTGCCACAGCTGCCAGCTGCATGCGCAGTTCCTCCTTCTCTTCCTCCTGTTTCCGTCGTAGAGCCAGCTTCTCCCGATGTTCCGTAGACTTTTGGTGCTCCTCCATAATTTCTGCACTTTGGGAGTCGAAGTTACAAGCTGGGCAGGACAGGACATCGTAATATTCGGTGTCGTCCTGAGCTAGACCAGTGAGAGGGTCGTCTATTTCCTCCATACCTAGCTGGACGTTAGCCAGCTCTTGTTCCAAATCCAGACATCTTTCCTGAAGAGACTTCTTCATGTGTACCTCTGCATCCAGCTTTTTCTGGGCTTTCAGCAAGTCGTTTACTAGTGACCTCATTTGTGATTTTAATACTTCAACTTCCTTTGGAGATTGATTGATCGGACTATGCAATCCCTCTACCGGAGCAGCTGTTTCAGCGGTCTGTTGTTCTATGTTGACGTGAGTCAGCGTACTTTTGGCATCCAAGGGCTGCTCTGTTGCAGTCATCTCAGTCTGTGTTGCCACCTCAGCTCTTCCAATAACCTTTGAGAGCTCCGAACCCCTTTCGTTTGAATATTGAAGTTCATGTTCAAGTTTTTCCCATTTCAGAGTCCTGTCCTTCAGCATATGCAGGAGTTGGCTGACCGTTAACTCCTCTGACATCAGACGTTTTGTGTGCTCCTGCTCCATTTTCTCCATCAGCTGCTTCTGTTGTCTTTCCAGATTCTCCAACTCTATATCAAAGAACACTTTCGTTGCATTCAACTCTTGCTCAAAACGGCGAAGCATTTGTTCTAATTGCTGTTGTAGTTTGAAATGGAGTTGAGTTCGAGCCCGGTGTCCCTCAGAAATGGGCACATCAGTAGACTTGCCAGACTCAGAATCCACAGTTAAACTATGTTGTTGTTGCTCAGTGGAATTCTGTGCTGAAACTTTGTCTTTTGCACCTGAGTTGGGCTTACCATCATCCGTTCCAGAATCTGGGCCGACTATCTTCACCGAGTTCTCACTCGTTATTGTTTGTAGGAAATGCCAGTCCATATTCATTTTCCTAATCCACTCCCGTCCTAGTAGTGGAGGACCTCCTTCAGATATCACATATAAGTCCATTATTTGACTGTCTTCGCCCTTGTGGACCACTGCAACCTCTATTTTCCCGATGGGGTACACTCTTTGCCCCGTGTATGTTTTCAATCTAATCCCCGTATCCTGTAGGGGAATATGTTGGAATAACTTTCCGTAATCTTTCTTATTTATGACCGTCAATGCCGATCCAGTGTCCAATTCCAGTTTTACTTGGACTCCTTCTATCTGAAGAGTGACCCAAATTGTCTGGAGGTCTGCACCCTTACCAGCGTTGAGTACTCTTAAGCTAGCCAGTTCATTACAGCTTAAGCTAGCCAGTTCATTACTGCTAGCGTCTGAATTGGACTCCTGTTCGGCCACCTTGTGTACCTTTGCGTATTTTCCTTGCGGTGACTTCTTGTTGCTGGTCTTCTTCCCTGACCTGCATACTCTAGCTATATGTCCAAGCCTACCACAAGTTCTACATTCTTGGTTTTTAAACCAACACTGGTTCTGATCATGCGTTGTCTTTCCACAACGATAACATTTGCCAGAACTCACACCCAATTTGTGTGCACTGAGCTCCGGTGACCGTAGCTGCATTACTGCCGTGCCTCTCACTGCGGCTTCGTGTGCTGCTGCCATAGTGACCGCCTTCTCAAGCGTCAGCTCATTCTCCTCGAGCAGTCGCTTTTGTGTATCCTGTTTAAATAAACCACACACAAATTTGTCTCGTAGTGCATCTGTCAATCCCGTTCCAAACTGGCAATATTTCGCTAATTTACGCAATTCCAGCAAATATTCAGCATTGCTTTCATGCTGTAGCTGCCTTCTGTCGTAAAATTTAAATCGTTCCGCTAGCATCAGCGGCGTGGGGTTTAGATGATCTTTCAGGACAGTAACAATCTCATCGAACGTCTTATCCGCCGGTTCATCTGGTGATAACAGGTGTTTCAATTGCCCGTACGTCTTCGCACCCATTAAATTTAATAATGTTAGAGCTTTATCTTGGTCACGAATTTTATTGGCCTTACAATAATTTTTTACTCTTTCAACATATATGGCCCAATCTTCGAGGTCACTATCAAAGGTGCTAATATTCCCGTGTTTAGGCATTGTAGATTTGCAATTTCTCAGATTTTATTTTCTTTACTTGTTATCAAAGATGGCGGCTTCCCGCTCTTGCCGTCGTCCTCCGCCCACAAAATGGCGGTTTTCCCGCGCTTGGCGGTCTTCACCCGTCCCCCGACGCCGTCTCCCTTCAGCCCTCGAGTGCGGCCCTTATCTTCGCCGCGATCGATAGCCCGCGCTGTGCACCGCGACTCTCGCACCTTGAGCTTCTGCAGCCGCCGCGCCTTTCAGTCCGAGTGCGGCTCTTATCTTTGGTCCCGATCGCTGGCCCGGCTGCGCCCCTCACTTCAAAGCGGCCCGGCCCTTATCTGCCGATCGCTATCGCCCTACCTCTCTCTCTTCCCCAGTCCTGTCTTTACTCCGGTTCACAAGCTGATGGAGGCTTCAGGGTCCTAATGCCTGTCGCTTCCAGTCGCTGGAAGCTGTCAGGATTTCTGCTGCCCTTCAGTTTTGAGTGGGGTGTTGAGGATTGAAACCTCTCTTCAACGTCCTGTCTTTGGACGAAGCCGCCTGGAATAACTGCCGCAGGGTAAGAGCCTGACTCGTCGCCAGTGTTAAGTATGTGTATTGTATTGAACAATTAACACAAAGACTTAAACGTATGACTCAAACAGGTCTTTACTGGTTGGAGGTAGGGACTATACATAGGTCTTTACTTCATGCCCACAGGTGGGAACTGAGGGGGATCAGTACCCACAGTACTATTTATACCCCTATGGCCAGGAGTGGTACTGCGTATCACTACGCCCAACAAGTAGTGCAGTCCTGTCCATAGGTTCAAAGTAGCACACATATTACATACACAACAAACTGAACTGACAGGTGAGAGAGAGAGAGACAGGTGAGAGAGAGAGAGACAGGTGAGAGAGAGACAGGTGAGAGAGAGAGACAGGTGAGAGAGAAAGAGACAGGTGAGAGAGAAAGAGACAGGTGAGAGAGAGAGACAGGTGAGAGAGAGAGACAGGTGAGAGAGAGAGAGACAGGTGAGAGAGGGAGAGACAGGTGAGAGAGATATCCAAAAACGAGCACTAAACTTCCTAAATCACCTCAAATCTAGCTCCCCAGACACCCTTCATTTCAAAGCCTTTCAGACCCAAGAGCTAAACCCAGAAAAGAGTCCCCTGAGTCAGCTGCTACTGAAACTAAGTACTCAGCCGGACCCTGACCAGCCCCAGACCAACACAGCCGTCCAAACACCAATCCGAGTGAACCAAATCATTAAAAAATGCAAAGAAACCTACCTGGAACATTGGAACAAAATAACCGAAAGCCAAAGCAGATTAGAATGTTACCGGGCCCTAAAAAGAGAATATAAACTGGCAGACTACCTCACGACCATCAGAGACACAAAACAGAGACAGACCCTCACCAGGTACAGACTAAGCGACCACCAACTGGAAATTGAAAAAGGCAGATACAAGAAATCCTGGCAGCCTAGAGAGAATAGAATATGCGATCAATGTCTGGCTGGCGAGGTTGAAACAGAAATGCATTTCCTCCTAAAATGCGAAAAATTCAACACATCAAGAAACATATTATTCAACAAGCTAAGCCAAACAACCCCAGATTTCAAGGAATTGGATGATCTGTCAAAATTGAGATTAGTCCTAGGAGAAGGAGACAGACCATACCTTGGGGCTAAATATGTAACAACATGTCACAACCTGAGGACTGTTTAAAAGTAAGACTGTTTAAAATTAATATTGAACGTACCAAATGAAGTAGAAAGACTGTTTAAAATTAATATTGTTTAAAAGTAATATTGTATATACCCAACAAATGTCAAATCGATTGACACCTACAGAATGTTGGAAAACTGTACCTTTTTGCTATGTAAGCTTTGGCAATATGGTTCTCTGTAAACTTTCATGCCAATAAAGCATTTGAACTGAACTGAACTGAACTGAACTGAAAGAGACAGGTGAGAGAGATGCAATAAAAAGAAAATTCTACAACATCCAAATCCCAATCAAAATCTGGCTCAAAATATTTGACAGCATAATCCTGCCCATTGCACTGTACGGTAGTGAAGTATGGGGCCCGCTAAATCACCAAAGCTACACTAAATGGGAAAAACATACAATAGAAGCCCTACATGCAGAATTCTGCCGAAGCATCCTTCGCACCCAAAGGAAAACGCCAACAAATGCATGCAGAGCCGAACTAGGCAGATACCCACTGATAATAAACATCCAAAAACGAGCACTAAACTTCCTAAATCACCTCAAATCTAGCTCCCCAGACACCCTTCATTTCAAAGCCTTTCAGACCCAAGAGCTAAACCCAGAAAAGAGTCCCCTGAGTCAGCTGCTACGGAAACTAAGTACTCAGCCGGACCCTGACCAGCCCCAGACCAACACAGCCGCCCAAACACCAATCCGAGTGAACCAAATCATTAAAAAATGCAAAGAAACCTACCTGGAACATTGGAACAAAATAACCGAAAGCCAAAGCAGATTAGAATGTTACCGGGCCCTAAAAAGAGAATATAAACTGGCAGACTACCTCACGACCATCAGAGACACAAAACAGAGACAGACCCTCACCAGGTACAGACTAAGCGACCACCAACTGGAAATTGAAAAAGGCAGATACAAGAAATCCTGGCAGCCTAGAGAGAATAGAATATGCGATCAATGTCTGGCTGGCGAGGTTGAAACAGAAATGCATTTCCTCCTAAAATGCGAAAAATTCAACACATCAAGAAACATATTATTCAACAAGCTAAGCCAAACAACCCCAGATTTCAAGGAATTGGATGATCTGTCAAAATTGAGATTAGTCCTAGGAGAAGGAGACAGACCATACCTTGGGGCCAAATATGTAACAACATGTCACAACCTGAGGACTGTTTAAAATTAAGACTGTTTAAAATTAATATTGAACGTACCAAATGAAGTACAAAGACTGTTTAAAATTAATATTGTTTAAAAGTAATATTGTATGTACCCAACAAATGTCAAATCGATTGACACCTACAGAATGTTGGAAAACTGTACCTTTTTGCTATGTAAGCTTTGGCAATATGGTTCTCTGTAAACTTTCATGCCAATAAAGCATTTTAATTGGAATTGGAATTGGAATTGGAGAAAGAGACAGGTGAGTGAGAGAGACAGGCGAGAGAGAGAGGGAGAGAGAGAGAGAGGGAGAGAGAGAGAGACAGGCGAGTGAGAGAGAGAGAGAGACAGGCGAGTGAGAGAGAGAGAGACAGGCGAGTGAGTGAGAGAGAGAGGCAGGCGAGTGAGGGAGAGAGAGAGAGAGAGAGACAGGCGAGTGAGAGAGAGAGAGAGACAGGCGAGTGAGGGAGAAAGAGAGACAGGCGAGAGAGAGAGAGACAGGCGAGAGAGGGAGAGAGAGAGACAGGCGAGAAACGGAGAGAGAGAGAGACAGGCGAGTGAGGGAGAGAAAGACAGGCGAGAGAGGGAGAGAGAGACAGGCGAGTGAGGGAGAGAGAGAGACAGGCGAGTGAGGGAGAGAGAGAGACAGGCGAGTGAGTGAGAGAGAGAGACAGGCGAGAGAGGGAGAGAGAGACAGGCGAGAGAGGGAGAGAGAGAGACAGACGAGTGAGGGAGAGAGAGAGACAGGCGAGTGAGGGAAAGAGAGAGACAGGCGAGAGAGGGAGAGAGAGACAGGCGAGTGAGGGAGAGAGAGAGACAGGCGAGAGAGGGAGAGAGAGACAGGCGAGAGAGGGAGAGAGAGAGACAGGCGAGTGAGGGAGAGAGAGAGACAGGCGAGAGAGGGAGAGAGAGACAGGCGAGAGGGAGAGAGAGAGACAGGCGAGTGAGGGAGAGAGAGAGACAGGTGAGTGAGGGAGAGAGAGAGACAGGCGAGTGAGTGAGAGAGAGAGACAGGCGAGAGAGGGAGAGAGAGACAGGCGAGAGAGGGAGAGAGAGACAGGCGAGTGAGTGAGAGAGAGAGACAGGCGAGAGAGGGAGAGAGACACAGGCGAGAGAGGGAGAGAGAGACAGGCGAGTGAGGGAGGGAGAGACAGGCGAGTGAGGGAGAGAGAGAGACAGGCGAGTGAGGGAGAGAGAGAGACAGGCGAGTGAGGGAGAGAGAGACAGGTGAGTGAGGGAGAGAGAGAGACAGGCGAGTGAGGGAGAGAGAGAGACAGGCGAGTGAGGGAGAGAGAGAGACAGGCGAGTGAGGGAGAGAGAGACAGGCGAGAGAGGGAGAGAGAGACAGGCGAGAGAGGGATAGAGAGAGACAGCCGAGTGAGGGAGAGAGAGAGACAGGCGAGTGAGGGAGAGAGAGACAGGCGAGTGAGTGAGAGAGAGAGACAGGCGAGTGAGAGAGAGAGACAGGCAAGAGAGGGAGAGAGAGAGACAGGTGAGTGAGGGAGACAGAGAGACAGGCGAGTGAGGGAGAGAGAGACAGGCGAGAGAGGGAGAGAGATACAGGCGAGTGAGGGAGAGAGAGAGACAGGTGAGTGAGTGAGAGAGAGAGACAGGCGAGTGAGGGACAGAGAGAGACAGGCGAGTGAGGGAGAGAGAGAGACAGGCGAGTGAGGGAGAGAGAGACAGGCGAGTGAGGGAGAGAGAGAGAGACAGGCGAGTGAGAGAGAGAGACAGGCAAGAGAGGGAGAGAGAGAGACAGGTGAGTGAGGGAGACAGAGAGACAGGCGAGTGAGGGAGAGAGAGACAGGCGAGAGAGGGAGAGAGATACAGGCGAGTGAGGGAGAGAGAGAGACAGGTGAGTGAGTGAGAGAGAGAGACAGGCGAGTGAGGGACAGAGAGAGACAGGCGAGTGAGGGAGAGAGAGAGACAGGCGAGTGAGGGAGAGAGAGACAGGCGAGTGAGGGAGAGAGAGAGAGACAGGGGAGTGAGGGAGAGAGAGAGACAGGCGAGTGAGGGAGAGAGAGACAGGTGAGTGAGTGAGAGAGAGAGGCAGGCGAGTGAGGGAGAGAGAGAGACAGGCGAGTGAGGGAGAGAGAGAGACAGGCGAGAGGGGAGAGAGAGACAGGCGAGTGAGGGATAAAGAGAGACAGGCGAGTGAGGGAGAGAGAGAGACAGGTGAGTGAGGGAGAGAGAGAGACAGGCGAGTGAGGGAGAGAGAGAGACAGGCAAGTGAGGGAGAGAAAGAGACAGGCGAGTGAGGGAGAGGGAGAGACAGGTGAGTGAGGGAGAGAGAGACAGGTGAGTGAGGGAGAGAGAGAGAGAGACAGGCGAGTGAGGGAAAGAGAGAGACAGGCGCCACGCGATAGGGCATCTGGGGGTTCATTGAGCTTCCCAGGCCGGTACAAGATCTCGTAATTGTAGGTGGAAAGTTCGATTCTCCACCTCAAGATCTTGTCATTTTTGATTTTGCCCCTCTGCTTGTTGTTGAACATAAAAGCAACTGAACGCTGGTCAGTGAGCAGGGTAAATCGTTTTCCGGCCAGGTAGTGCCTCCAATGACGCACAGCCTCCACGATAGCCTGGGCCTCCTTCTCGACCGCGGAGTGTCTGGTCTCCGGGCCCTGGAGGGTTCGTGAGAAGAATGCCACAGGTCTCCCCGCCTGATTAAGGGTGGCGGCCAGAGCGAAGTCGGACGCATCGCTTTCCATATCTATACCCTTCACACCCTCATTGAAAAACATATACACCAAACAAAAAATGGGAAAATATTCGCCTGTTTCATCGACTTCAAGAAAGCCTTTGACTCTATATGGCACGAAGGGCTCTATTATAAACTTCTTCAATGTGGAATAGGGGGCAAAGTCTATGACCTTATTAAATCAATGTATCTGAAAAACAAATGCGGGGTCAAAATTGGAGACAAACGCACCGATTTCTTCACCCAGAGAAGAGGCGTCCGGCAGGGCTGCAATTTGAGCCCGACCCTGTTCAACATATACATAAATGAATTAGCAGACATGCTGGAGCAAAGCGAGTCACCAGGTCTCCGTCTCCTAGATGGAGAAGTGAAATCCCTGTTCTATGCGGACGACCTGGTTCTGCTGTCTCCCACAGAACAGGGATTACAGCAACAACTAGACCTACTCGACAAATACTGCCAAAATTGGGCTCTAACAGTAAATCTAAAGAAAACCAACATCATGATTTTTCAAAAAAGGCCCAGATGTCAGGAAAACAAATACCAGTTTACCCTCAGTGATATCACTATAGGACACACTATGAGCTACACCTACCTTGGTCTAACTATTACAGCATCAGGGAGCTTCAGCATAGCAGTGAATGCACTAAAAGAAAAAGCCCGAAGAGCCCTATATGCAATAAAAAGAAAATTCTACAACATCCAAATCCCAATCAAAATCTGGCTCAAAATATTTGACAGCATAATCCTGCCCATTGCACTGTACGGTAGTGAAGTATGGGGCCCGCTAAATCACCAAAGCTACACTAAATGGGAAAAACATACAATAGAAGCCCTACATGCAGAATTCTGCCGAAGCATCCTTCGCACCCAAAGGAAAACGCCAACAAATGCATGCAGAGCCGAACTAGGCAGATACCCACTGATAATAAACATCCAAAAACGAGCACTAAACTTCCTAAATCACCTCAAATCTAGCTCCCCAGACACCCTTCATTTCAAAGCCTTTCAGACCCAAGAGCTAAACCCAGAAAAGAGTCCCCTGAGTCAGCTGCTACGGAAACTAAGTACTCAGCCGGACCCTGACCAGCCCCAGACCAACACAGCCGCCCAAACACCAATCCGAGTGAACCAAATCATTAAAAAATGCAAAGAAACCTACCTGGAACATTGGAACAAAATAACCGAAAGCCAAAGCAGATTAGAATGTTACCGGGCCCTAAAAAGAGAATATAAACTGGCAGACTACCTCACGACCATCAGAGACACAAAACAGAGACAGACCCTCACCAGGTACAGACTAAGCGACCACCAACTGGAAATTGAAAAAGGCAGATACAAGAAATCCTGGCAGCCTAGAGAGAATAGAATATGCGATCAATGTCTGGCTGGCGAGGTTGAAACAGAAATGCATTTCCTCCTAAAATGCGAAAAATTCAACACATCAAGAAACATATTATTCAACAAGCTAAGCCAAACAACCCCAGATTTCAAGGAATTGGATGATCTGTCAAAATTGAGATTAGTCCTAGGAGAAGGAGACAGACCATACCTTGGGGCCAAATATGTAACAACATGTCACAACCTGAGGACTGTTTAAAATTAAGACTGTTTAAAATTAATATTGAACGTACCAAATGAAGTACAAAGACTGTTTAAAATTAATATTGTTTAAAAGTAATATTGTATGTACCCAACAAATGTCAAATCGATTGACACCTACAGAATGTTGGAAAACTGTACCTTTTTGCTATGTAAGCTTTGGCAATATGGTTCTCTGTAAACTTTCATGCCAATAAAGCATTTTAATTGGAATAATTGGAATTGGACAGGCGAGGGAGGGAGAGGGAGAGACAGGCGAGGGAGAGAGAGAGACAGGCGAGTGAGGGAGAGAGAGACAGGTGAGTGAGTGAGAGAGAGAGGCAGGCGAGTGAGGGAGAGAGAGAGACAGGCGAGTGAGGGAGAGAGAGAGACAGGCGAGAGGGGAGAGAGAGAGACAGGCGAGTGAGGGAGAAAGAGAGACAGGCGAGTGAGGGAGAGAGAGAGACAGGTGAGTGAGGGAGAGAGAGAGACAGGCGAGTGAGGGAGAGAGAGAGACAGGCAAGTGAGGGAGAGAGAGAGACAGGCGAGTGAGGGAGAGGGAGAGACAGGTGAGTGAGGGAGAGAGAGACAGGTGAGTGAGGGAGAGAGAGAGAGAGACAGGCGAGTGAGGGAAAGAGAGAGACAGGCGAGTGAGGGAGAGGGAGAGACAGGCGAGGGAGAGAGAGAGACAGGCGAGTGAGGGAGAGAGGGAGACAGGTGAGAGAGGGAGAGAGAGACAGGCGAGTGAGAGAGAGAGAGACAGGCGAGTGAGGTAGAGAGAGACAGGCGAGTGAGTGAGAGAGAGAGACAGGCGAGTGAGGGAGAGAGAGAGACAGGCGAGAGAGGGAGAGAGAGAGACAGGCGAGTGAGGGAGAGAGAGAGACAGGCGAGAGAGGGAGAGGGAGAGAGAGAGATAGGCGAGTGAGGGAGAGAGAGACAGGCGAGAGAGGGAGAGAGAGAGACAGGCGAGAGAGGGAGAGAGAGACAGGCGAGTGAGAGAGAGAGAGACAGGCGAGTGAGGGAGAGAGAGAGACAGGTGAGTAAGGGAGAGAGAGACAGGCGACTGAGGGAGAGAGAGAGACAGGCGAGTGAGGTAGAGAGAGACAGGCGAGTGAGTAAGAGAGAGACAGGCGAGTGAGTGAGAGAGAGAGACAGGCGAGTGAGGGAGAGAGAGACAGGCGAGAGAGGGAGAGAGAGACAGGCGAGTGAGGGAGAGAGAGAGACAGGCGAGTGAAGGAGAGAGAGACAGGCGAGTGAGGGAGAGAGAGAGACAGGCGAGTGAGGGAGAGAGAGAGACAGGCGAGTGAGGGAGAGAGACAGGCGAGTGAGGGAGAGAGAGACAGGCGAGTGAGGGAGAGAGAGAGAGACAGGCGAGTGAGGGAGAGAGAGAGACAGGCGAGTGAAGGTGAGAGAGAGACAGGCGAGAGAGGGAGAGAGAGACAGGTGAGTGAGGGAGGGAGGGAGACAGGCGAGTGAGGGAGAGAGAGAGAGACAGGCGAGTGAGGGAGAGAGAGAAAGACAGGTGAGTGAGTGAGAGAGAGACAGGCGAGTGAGGGAGAGAGAGAGACAGGTGAGTGAGTGAGAGAGAGAGACAGGCGAGTGAGGGAGAGAGAGAGACAGGCGAGTGAGGGAGAGAGAGAGACAGGCGAGTGAGGCAGATAGAGAGACAGGCGAGTGAGGGATAGAGAGACAGGCGAGTGAGGGAGAGAGAGAGAGACAGGCGAGTGAGGGAGAGAGTGAGACAGGCGAGTGAGGGAGAGAGAGACAGGTGAGTGAGGGAGAGAGTCAGGCGAGTGAGGGAGAGAGTCAGGCGAGTGAGGGAGAGAGAGAGAGACAGGCGAATATGCGATCAATGTCTGGCTGGCGAGGTTGAAACAGAAATGCATTTCCTCCTAAAATGCGAAAAATTCAACACATCAAGAAACATATTATTCAACAAGCTGAGCCAAACAACCCCAGATTTCAAGGAATTGGATGATCTGTCAAAATTGAGATTAGTCTTAGGAGAAGGAGACAGACCATACCTTGGGGCCAAATATGTAACAACATGTCAGAACCTGAGGACTGTTTAAAATTAAGACTGTTTAAAATTAATATTGAACGTACCAAATGAAGTACAAAGACTGTTTAAAATTAATATTGTTTAAAAGTAACAAATGTCAAATCGATTGACACCTACAGAATGTTAGAAAACTGTACCTTTTTGCAATGTAAGCTTTGGCAATATGGTTCTCTGTAAACTTTCATGCCAGTAAAGCATTTGAATTGAATTGAATTGAATTGAATTGACAGGCGAGTGACAGAACAAGGATTACAGCAACAATTAGACCTACTCGACAAATACTGCCAAAATTGGGCCCTGACAGTAAATCTAAACAAAACCAACATCATGATTTTTCAAAAAAGGCCCAGATGTCAGGAAAACAAATATCAGTTTACTCTCAGTGATACCATCATAGGACACACTATGAGCTACACTTACCTTGGTCTAACCATCACAGCATCAGGGAGCTTCAGCATAGCAGTGAATGCACTAAAAGAAAAAGCCCAAAGAGCCCAAATGCAATAAAAAAGAAAATTCTACAACATCCAAATTCCAATCAAAATCTGGCTCAAAATATTTGACAGCATAATCCTGCCCATTGCGCTGTACGGTAGCGAAGTATGGGGCCCACTCAATCACCATAGCTACACTAAATGGGAAAAACACACAATAGAAGCCCTACATGCAGAATTTTGCCGAAGCATTCTTCGCACCCAAAGGAAAACACCAACAAATGCATGTAGAGCCGAACTAGGCAGATACCCACTAATAATAAACATCCAAAAACGAGCACTAAACTTTCTAAATCACCTCAAATCTAGTTCCCCAGACACCCTTCATTTTAAAGCCCTCCAGACCCAAGAGCTGAACCCAGAAATGAGTCCCCTGAGTCAGCTGCTACTGAAACTAAGTACTCCTACTCAGCCGGACCCTGACCAGTCCCAGACCAACACTGCCCTCCAAACACCAATCCGAGTGAACCAAATCATTAAACAATGCAAAGAAACCAACCTGGAACATTGGAACAAAATAACCAAAAGCCAAAGCAGATTAGAATGTTACCGGGCCCTAAAAAGAGAATATATACTGGCAGACTATCTCTCGACCATCAGAGACACAAAACAGAGACAGACCCTCACCAGGTACAGACTAAGCGACCACCAACTGGCAATTGAAAAAGGAAGATACAAGAAATCCTGGCAGCCTAGAGAGAATAGAATATGTGATCAATGTCTGGCCGGCGAGGTTGAGACAGAGATGCACTTCCTCCTAAAATGCGAAAAATTCAACAAAACAAGAAACATATATTTTGACAAGCTCAGCCAAACAACCCCAGATTTCAAAGAATTGGATGACCTGTCAAAATTAAGATTAGACCTGGGAGAAGGAGACAGACCATATCTTGGTGCCCAATATGTAACAACATGTCACAACCTGAGGAACAGTGAGGGACTAACGAGCACACCCATAGCATATATAAACATTAAGAATGTTTAAATCAATACCGAATGTACCCAACGACTGTTTAAAAATTAATACTGAATGTACCCAACGAGGGTCAATGACTGTTTAAATTAATATTGTCTGTACCCAACGAAGGTCAAAATTGTTTGACACCTACAGAATGTTGGAAAACTGTACTTTTTGTTATGTAAGCTTTGGCAATATGGTTCCCTGTAAACTTTCATGCCAATAAAGCATTTGAATTGAATTGAATTGAATTGACAGGTGAGAGAGAGAGAGAGAGACAGGTGCGGGAGAGAGAGAGGGACAGGTGAGAGAGAGAGAGACAGGTGAGAGAGAGAGAGACAGGTGAGAGAGAGACAGGTGAGAGAGAGAGACAGGTGAGAGAGAAAGAGACAGGTGAGAGAGAAAGAGACAGGTGAGTGAGAGAGACAGGCGAGAGCGAGAGGGAGAGAGAGAGAGAGGGAGAGAGAGAGAGACAGGCGAGTGAGAGAGAGAGAGAGACAGGCGAGTGAGAGAGAGAGAGACAGGCGAGTGAGTGAGAGAGAGAGGCAGGCGAGTGAGGGAGAGAGAGAGAGAGAGAGAGACAGGCGAGTGAGAGAGAGAGAGAGACAGGCGAGTGAGGGAGAAAGAGAGACAGGCGAGAGAGGGAGAGAGAGAGAGACAGGCGAGAGAGGGAGAGAGAGAGACAGGCGAGAAACGGAGAGAGAGAGAGACAGGCGAGTGAGGGAGAGAAAGACAGGCGAGAGAGGGAGAGAGAGACAGGCGAGTGAGGGAGAGAGAGAGACAGGCGAGTGAGGGAGAGAGAGAGACAGGCGAGTGAGTGAGAGAGAGAGACAGGCGAGAGAGGGAGAGAGAGACAGGCGAGAGAGGGAGAGAGAGAGACAGACGAGTGAGGGAGAGAGAGAGACAGGCGAGTGAGGGAAAGAGAGAGACAGGCGAGAGAGGGAGAGAGAGACAGGCGAGTGAGGGAGAGAGAGAGACAGGCGAGAGAGGGAGAGAGAGACAGGCGAGAGAGGGAGAGGGAGAGACAGGCGAGTGAGGGAGAGAGAGAGACAGGCGAGAGAGGGAGAGAGAGACAGGCGAGAGAGGGAGAGAGAGAGACAGGCGAGTGAGGGAGAGAGAGAGACAGGTGAGTGAGGGAGAGAGAGAGACAGGCGAGTGAGTGAGAGAGAGAGACAGGCGAGAGAGGGAGAGAGAGACAGGCGAGAGAGGGAGAGAGAGACAGGCGAGTGAGTGAGAGAGAGAGACAGGCGAGAGAGGGAGAGAGACACAGGCGAGAGAGGGAGAGAGAGACAGGCGAGTGAGGGAGGGAGAGACAGGCGAGTGAGGGAGAGAGAGAGACAGGCGAGTGAGGGAGAGAGAGAGCCAGGCGAGTGAGGGAGAGAGAGACAGGTGAGTGAGGGAGAGAGAGAGACAGGCGAGTGAGGGAGAGAGAGAGACAGGCGAGTGAGGGAGAGAGAGAGACAGGCGAGTGAGGGAGAGAGAGACAGGCGAGAGAGGGAGAGAGAGACAGGCGAGAGAGGGATAGAGAGAGACAGCCGAGTGAGGGAGAGAGAGAGACAGGCGAGTGAGGGAGAGAGAGACAGGCGAGTGAGTGAGAGAGAGAGACAGGCGAGTGAGAGAGAGAGACAGGCAAGAGAGGGAGAGAGAGAGACAGGTGAGTGAGGGAGACAGAGAGACAGGCGAGTGAGGGAGAGAGAGACAGGCGAGAGAGGGAGAGAGATACAGGCGAGTGAGGGAGAGAGAGAGACAGGTGAGTGAGTGAGAGAGAGAGACAGGCGAGTGAGGGACAGAGAGAGACAGGCGAGTGAGGGAGAGAGAGAGACAGGCGAGTGAGGGAGAGAGAGACAGGCGAGTGAGGGAGAGAGAGAGAGACAGGCGAGTGAGAGAGAGAGACAGGCAAGAGAGGGAGAGAGAGAGACAGGTGAGTGAGGGAGACAGAGAGACAGGCGAGTGAGGGAGAGAGAGACAGGCGAGAGAGGGAGAGAGATACAGGCGAGTGAGGGAGAGAGAGAGACAGGTGAGTGAGTGAGAGAGAGAGACAGGCGAGTGAGGGACAGAGAGAGACAGGCGAGTGAGGGAGAGAGAGAGACAGGCGAGTGAGGGAGAGAGAGACAGGCGAGTGAGGGAGAGAGAGAGAGACAGGCGAGTGAGGGAGAGAGAGAGACAGGCGAGTGAGGGAGAGAGAGACAGGTGAGTGAGTGAGAGAGAGAGGCAGGCGAGTGAGGGAGAGAGAGAGACAGGCGAGTGAGGGAGAGAGAGAGACAGGCGAGAGGGGAGAGAGAGACAGGCGAGTCAGTTGTCTAGGGAAGTTATTCTGCAGTATTCTAAATAGTAGATTACTTGATTTTCTTAACAAACATAATATCCTCAGAAAAAACCAAATAGGCTTTCTTCCAAAACACCGCACCGCCGACCATATCTATACCCTTCACACCCTCATTGAAAAACATATACACCAAACAAAAAATGGGAAAATATTCGCCTGTTTCATCGACTTCAAGAAAGCCTTTGACTCTATATGGCACGAAGGGCTCTATTATAAACTTCTTCAATGTGGAATAGGGGGCAAAGTCTATGACCTTATTAAATCAATGTATCTGAAAAACAAATGCGGGGTCAAAATTGGAGACAAACGCACCGATTTCTTCACCCAGAGAAGAGGCGTCCGGCAGGGCTGCAATTTGAGCCCGACCCTGTTCAACATATACATAAATGAATTAGCAGACATGCTGGAGCAAAGCGAGTCACCAGGTCTCCGTCTCCTAGATGGAGAAGTGAAATCCCTGTTCTATGCGGACGACCTGGTTCTGCTGTCTCCCACAGAACAGGGATTACAGCAACAACTAGACCTACTCGACAAATACTGCCAAAATTGGGCTCTAACAGTAAATCTAAAGAAAACCAACATCATGATTTTTCAAAAAAGGCCCAGATGTCAGGAAAACAAATACCAGTTTACCCTCAGTGATATCACTATAGGACACACTATGAGCTACACCTACCTTGGTCTAACTATTACAGCATCAGGGAGCTTCAGCATAGCAGTGAATGCACTAAAAGAAAAAGCCCGAAGAGCCCTATATGCAATAAAAAGAAAATTCTACAACATCCAAATCCCAATCAAAATCTGGCTCAAAATATTTGACAGCATAATCCTGCCCATTGCACTGTACGGTAGTGAAGTATGGGGCCCGCTAAATCACCAAAGCTACACTAAATGGGAAAAACATACAATAGAAGCCCTACATGCAGAATTCTGCCGAAGCATCCTTCGCACCCAAAGGAAAACGCCAACAAATGCATGCAGAGCCGAACTAGGCAGATACCCACTGATAATAAACATCCAAAAACGAGCACTAAACTTCCTAAATCACCTCAAATCTAGCTCCCCAGACACCCTTCATTTCAAAGCCTTTCAGACCCAAGAGCTAAACCCAGAAAAGAGTCCCCTGAGTCAGCTGCTACGGAAACTAAGTACTCAGCCGGACCCTGACCAGCCCCAGACCAACACAGCCGCCCAAACACCAATCCGAGTGAACCAAATCATTAAAAAATGCAAAGAAACCTACCTGGAACATTGGAACAAAATAACCGAAAGCCAAAGCAGATTAGAATGTTACCGGGCCCTAAAAAGAGAATATAAACTGGCAGACTACCTCACGACCATCAGAGACACAAAACAGAGACAGACCCTCACCAGGTACAGACTAAGCGACCACCAACTGGAAATTGAAAAAGGCAGATACAAGAAATCCTGGCAGCCTAGAGAGAATAGAATATGCGATCAATGTCTGGCTGGCGAGGTTGAAACAGAAATGCATTTCCTCCTAAAATGCGAAAAATTCAACACATCAAGAAACATATTATTCAACAAGCTAAGCCAAACAACCCCAGATTTCAAGGAATTGGATGATCTGTCAAAATTGAGATTAGTCCTAGGAGAAGGAGACAGACCATACCTTGGGGCCAAATATGTAACAACATGTCACAACCTGAGGACTGTTTAAAATTAAGACTGTTTAAAATTAATATTGAACGTACCAAATGAAGTACAAAGACTGTTTAAAATTAATATTGTTTAAAAGTAATATTGTATGTACCCAACAAATGTCAAATCGATTGACACCTACAGAATGTTGGAAAACTGTACCTTTTTGCTATGTAAGCTTTGGCAATATGGTTCTCTGTAAACTTTCATGCCAATAAAGCATTTTAATTGGAATTGGAATTGGAAATTGGATAAAGAGAGACAGGCGAGTGAGGGAGAGAGAGAGACAGGTGAGTGAGGGAGAGAGAGAGACAGGCGAGTGAGGGAGAGAGAGAGACAGGCAAGTGAGGGAGAGAAAGAGACAGGCGAGTGAGGGAGAGGGAGAGACAGGTGAGTGAGGGAGAGAGAGACAGGTGAGTGAGGGAGAGAGAGAGAGAGACAGGCGAGTGAGGGAAAGAGAGAGACAGGCGAGGGAGGGAGAGGGAGAGACAGGCGAGGGAGAGAGAGAGACAGGCGAGTGAGGGAGAGAGAGACAGGTGAGTGAGTGAGAGAGAGAGGCAGGCGAGTGAGGGAGAGAGAGAGACAGGCGAGTGAGGGAGAGAGAGAGACAGGCGAGAGGGGAGAGAGAGAGACAGGCGAGTGAGGGAGAAAGAGAGACAGGCGAGTGAGGGAGAGAGAGAGACAGGTGAGTGAGGGAGAGAGAGAGACAGGCGAGTGAGGGAGAGAGAGAGACAGGCAAGTGAGGGAGAGAGAGAGACAGGCGAGTGAGGGAGAGGGAGAGACAGGTGAGTGAGGGAGAGAGAGACAGGTGAGTGAGGGAGAGAGAGAGAGAGACAGGCGAGTGAGGGAAAGAGAGAGACAGGCGAGTGAGGGAGAGGGAGAGACAGGCGAGGGAGAGAGAGAGACAGGCGAGTGAGGGAGAGAGGGAGACAGGTGAGAGAGGGAGAGAGAGACAGGCGAGTGAGAGAGAGAGAGACAGGCGAGTGAGGTAGAGAGAGACAGGCGAGTGAGTGAGAGAGAGAGACAGGCGAGTGAGGGAGAGAGAGAGACAGGCGAGAGAGGGAGAGAGAGAGACAGGCGAGTGAGGGAGAGAGAGAGACAGGCGAGAGAGGGAGAGGGAGAGAGAGAGATAGGCGAGTGAGGGAGAGAGAGACAGGCGAGAGAGGGAGAGAGAGAGACAGGCGAGAGAGGGAGAGAGAGACAGGCGAGTGAGAGAGAGAGAGACAGGCGAGTGAGGGAGAGAGAGAGACAGGTGAGTAAGGGAGAGAGAGACAGGCGACTGAGGGAGAGAGAGAGACAGGCGAGTGAGGTAGAGAGAGACAGGCGAGTGAGTAAGAGAGAGACAGGCGAGTGAGTGAGAGAGAGAGACAGGCGAGTGAGGGAGAGAGAGACAGGCGAGAGAGGGAGAGAGAGACAGGCGAGTGAGGGAGAGAGAGAGACAGGCGAGTGAAGGAGAGAGAGACAGGCGAGTGAGGGAGAGAGAGAGACAGGCGAGTGAGGGAGAGAGAGAGACAGGCGAGTGAGGGAGAGAGACAGGCGAGTGAGGGAGAGAGAGACAGGCGAGTGAGGGAGAGAGAGAGAGACAGGCGAGTGAGGGAGAGAGAGAGACAGGCGAGTGAAGGTGAGAGAGAGACAGGCGAGAGAGGGAGAGAGAGACAGGTGAGTGAGGGAGGGAGGGAGACAGGCGAGTGAGGGAGAGAGAGAGAGACAGGCGAGTGAGGGAGAGAGAGAGCCAGGCGAGTGAGGGAGAGAGAGACAGGTGAGTGAGGGAGAGAGAGAGACAGGCGAGTGAGGGAGAGAGAGAGACAGGCGAGTGAGGGAGAGAGAGAGACAGGCGAGTGAGGGAGAGAGAGACAGGCGAGAGAGGGAGAGAGAGACAGGCGAGAGAGGGATAGAGAGAGACAGCCGAGTGAGGGAGAGAGAGAGACAGGCGAGTGAGGGAGAGAGAGACAGGCGAGTGAGTGAGAGAGAGAGACAGGCGAGTGAGAGAGAGAGACAGGCAAGAGAGGGAGAGAGAGAGACAGGTGAGTGAGGGAGACAGAGAGACAGGCGAGTGAGGGAGAGAGAGACAGGCGAGAGAGGGAGAGAGATACAGGCGAGTGAGGGAGAGAGAGAGACAGGTGAGTGAGTGAGAGAGAGAGACAGGCGAGTGAGGGACAGAGAGAGACAGGCGAGTGAGGGAGAGAGAGAGACAGGCGAGTGAGGGAGAGAGAGACAGGCGAGTGAGGGAGAGAGAGAGAGACAGGCGAGTGAGAGAGAGAGACAGGCAAGAGAGGGAGAGAGAGAGACAGGTGAGTGAGGGAGACAGAGAGACAGGCGAGTGAGGGAGAGAGAGACAGGCGAGAGAGGGAGAGAGATACAGGCGAGTGAGGGAGAGAGAGAGACAGGTGAGTGAGTGAGAGAGAGAGACAGGCGAGTGAGGGACAGAGAGAGACAGGCGAGTGAGGGAGAGAGAGAGACAGGCGAGTGAGGGAGAGAGAGACAGGCGAGTGAGGGAGAGAGAGAGACAGGCGAGTGAGGGAGAGAGAGAGACAGGCGAGTGAGGGAGAGAGAGACAGGTGAGTGAGTGAGAGAGAGAGGCAGGCGAGTGAGGGAGAGAGAGAGACAGGCGAGTGAGGGAGAGAGAGAGACAGGCGAGAGGGGAGAGAGAGACAGGCGAGTCAGTTGTCTAGGGAAGTTATTCTGCAGTATTCTAAATAGTAGATTACTTGATTTTCTTAACAAACATAATATCCTCAGAAAAAACCAAATAGGCTTTCTTCCAAAACACCGCACCGCCGACCATATCTATACCCTTCACACCCTCATTGAAAAACATATACACCAAACAAAAAATGGGAAAATATTCGCCTGTTTCATCGACTTCAAGAAAGCCTTTGACTCTATATGGCACGAAGGGCTCTATTATAAACTTCTTCAATGTGGAATAGGGGGCAAAGTCTATGACCTTATTAAATCAATGTATCTGAAAAACAAATGCGGGGTCAAAATTGGAGACAAACGCACCGATTTCTTCACCCAGAGAAGAGGCGTCCGGCAGGGCTGCAATTTGAGCCCGACCCTGTTCAACATATACATAAATGAATTAGCAGACATGCTGGAGCAAAGCGAGTCACCAGGTCTCCGTCTCCTAGATGGAGAAGTGAAATCCCTGTTCTATGCGGACGACCTGGTTCTGCTGTCTCCCACAGAACAGGGATTACAGCAACAACTAGACCTACTCGACAAATACTGCCAAAATTGGGCTCTAACAGTAAATCTAAAGAAAACCAACATCATGATTTTTCAAAAAAGGCCCAGATGTCAGGAAAACAAATACCAGTTTACCCTCAGTGATATCACTATAGGACACACTATGAGCTACACCTACCTTGGTCTAACTATTACAGCATCAGGGAGCTTCAGCATAGCAGTGAATGCACTAAAAGAAAAAGCCCGAAGAGCCCTATATGCAATAAAAAGAAAATTCTACAACATCCAAATCCCAATCAAAATCTGGCTCAAAATATTTGACAGCATAATCCTGCCCATTGCACTGTACGGTAGTGAAGTATGGGGCCCGCTAAATCACCAAAGCTACACTAAATGGGAAAAACATACAATAGAAGCCCTACATGCAGAATTCTGCCGAAGCATCCTTCGCACCCAAAGGAAAACGCCAACAAATGCATGCAGAGCCGAACTAGGCAGATACCCACTGATAATAAACATCCAAAAACGAGCACTAAACTTCCTAAATCACCTCAAATCTAGCTCCCCAGACACCCTTCATTTCAAAGCCTTTCAGACCCAAGAGCTAAACCCAGAAAAGAGTCCCCTGAGTCAGCTGCTACGGAAACTAAGTACTCAGCCGGACCCTGACCAGCCCCAGACCAACACAGCCGCCCAAACACCAATCCGAGTGAACCAAATCATTAAAAAATGCAAAGAAACCTACCTGGAACATTGGAACAAAATAACCGAAAGCCAAAGCAGATTAGAATGTTACCGGGCCCTAAAAAGAGAATATAAACTGGCAGACTACCTCACGACCATCAGAGACACAAAACAGAGACAGACCCTCACCAGGTACAGACTAAGCGACCACCAACTGGAAATTGAAAAAGGCAGATACAAGAAATCCTGGCAGCCTAGAGAGAATAGAATATGCGATCAATGTCTGGCTGGCGAGGTTGAAACAGAAATGCATTTCCTCCTAAAATGCGAAAAATTCAACACATCAAGAAACATATTATTCAACAAGCTAAGCCAAACAACCCCAGATTTCAAGGAATTGGATGATCTGTCAAAATTGAGATTAGTCCTAGGAGAAGGAGACAGACCATACCTTGGGGCCAAATATGTAACAACATGTCACAACCTGAGGACTGTTTAAAATTAAGACTGTTTAAAATTAATATTGAACGTACCAAATGAAGTACAAAGACTGTTTAAAATTAATATTGTTTAAAAGTAATATTGTATGTACCCAACAAATGTCAAATCGATTGACACCTACAGAATGTTGGAAAACTGTACCTTTTTGCTATGTAAGCTTTGGCAATATGGTTCTCTGTAAACTTTCATGCCAATAAAGCATTTTAATTGGAATTGGAATTGGAAATTGGATAAAGAGAGACAGGCGAGTGAGGGAGAGAGAGAGACAGGTGAGTGAGGGAGAGAGAGAGACAGGCGAGTGAGGGAGAGAGAGAGACAGGCAAGTGAGGGAGAGAAAGAGACAGGCGAGTGAGGGAGAGGGAGAGACAGGTGAGTGAGGGAGAGAGAGACAGGTGAGTGAGGGAGAGAGAGAGAGAGACAGGCGAGTGAGGGAAAGAGAGAGACAGGCGAGGGAGGGAGAGGGAGAGACAGGCGAGGGAGAGAGAGAGACAGGCGAGTGAGGGAGAGAGAGACAGGTGAGTGAGTGAGAGAGAGAGGCAGGCGAGTGAGGGAGAGAGAGAGACAGGCGAGTGAGGGAGAGAGAGAGACAGGCGAGAGGGGAGAGAGAGAGACAGGCGAGTGAGGGAGAAAGAGAGACAGGCGAGTGAGGGAGAGAGAGAGACAGGTGAGTGAGGGAGAGAGAGAGACAGGCGAGTGAGGGAGAGAGAGAGACAGGCAAGTGAGGGAGAGAGAGAGACAGGCGAGTGAGGGAGAGGGAGAGACAGGTGAGTGAGGGAGAGAGAGACAGGTGAGTGAGGGAGAGAGAGAGAGAGACAGGCGAGTGAGGGAAAGAGAGAGACAGGCGAGTGAGGGAGAGGGAGAGACAGGCGAGGGAGAGAGAGAGACAGGCGAGTGAGGGAGAGAGGGAGACAGGTGAGAGAGGGAGAGAGAGACAGGCGAGTGAGAGAGAGAGAGACAGGCGAGTGAGGTAGAGAGAGACAGGCGAGTGAGTGAGAGAGAGAGACAGGCGAGTGAGGGAGAGAGAGAGACAGGCGAGAGAGGGAGAGAGAGAGACAGGCGAGTGAGGGAGAGAGAGAGACAGGCGAGAGAGGGAGAGGGAGAGAGAGAGATAGGCGAGTGAGGGAGAGAGAGACAGGCGAGAGAGGGAGAGAGAGAGACAGGCGAGAGAGGGAGAGAGAGACAGGCGAGTGAGAGAGAGAGAGACAGGCGAGTGACGGAGAGAGAGAGACAGGTGAGTAAGGGAGAGAGAGACAGGCGACTGAGGGAGAGAGAGAGACAGGCGAGTGAGGTAGAGAGAGACAGGCGAGTGAGTAAGAGAGAGACAGGCGAGTGAGTGAGAGAGAGAGACAGGCGAGTGAGGGAGAGAGAGACAGGCGAGAGAGGGAGAGAGAGACAGGCGAGTGAGGGAGAGAGAGAGACAGGCGAGTGAAGGAGAGAGAGACAGGCGAGTGAGGGAGAGAGAGAGACAGGCGAGTGAGGGAGAGAGAGAGACAGGCGAGTGAGGGAGAGAGACAGGCGAGTGAGGGAGAGAGAGACAGGCGAGTGAGGGAGAGAGAGAGAGACAGGCGAGTGAGGGAGAGAGAGAGACAGGCGAGTGAAGGTGAGAGAGAGACAGGCGAGAGAGGGAGAGAGAGACAGGTGAGTGAGGGAGGGAGGGAGACAGGCGAGTGAGGGAGAGAGAGAGAGACAGGCGAGTGAGGGAGAGAGAGAGCCAGGCGAGTGAGGGAGAGAGAGACAGGTGAGTGAGGGAGAGAGAGAGACAGGCGAGTGAGGGAGAGAGAGAGACAGGCGAGTGAGGGAGAGAGAGAGACAGGCGAGTGAGGGAGAGAGAGACAGGCGAGAGAGGGAGAGAGAGACAGGCGAGAGAGGGATAGAGAGAGACAGCCGAGTGAGGGAGAGAGAGAGACAGGCGAGTGAGGGAGAGAGAGACAGGCGAGTGAGTGAGAGAGAGAGACAGGCGAGTGAGAGAGAGAGACAGGCAAGAGAGGGAGAGAGAGAGACAGGTGAGTGAGGGAGAGAGAGAGACAGGCGAGTGAGGGAGAGAGAGACAGGCGAGTGAGGGAGAGAGAGAGACAGGCGAGTGAGGGAGAGAGAGAGACAGGCGAGTGAGGGAGAGAGAGACAGGTGAGTGAGTGAGAGAGAGAGGCAGGCGAGTGAGGGAGAGAGAGAGACAGGCGAGTGAGGGAGAGAGAGAGACAGGCGAGAGGGGAGAGAGAGACAGGCGAGTCAGTTGTCTAGGGAAGTTATTCTGCAGTATTCTAAATAGTAGATTACTTGATTTTCTTAACAAACATAATATCCTCAGAAAAAACCAAATAGGCTTTCTTCCAAAACACCGCACCGCCGACCATATCTATACCCTTCACACCCTCATTGAAAAACATATACACCAAACAAAAAATGGGAAAATATTCGCCTGTTTCATCGACTTCAAGAAAGCCTTTGACTCTATATGGCACGAAGGGCTCTATTATAAACTTCTTCAATGTGGAATAGGGGGCAAAGTCTATGACCTTATTAAATCAATGTATCTGAAAAACAAATGCGGGGTCAAAATTGGAGACAAACGCACCGATTTCTTCACCCAGAGAAGAGGCGTCCGGCAGGGCTGCAATTTGAGCCCGACCCTGTTCAACATATACATAAATGAATTAGCAGACATGCTGGAGCAAAGCGAGTCACCAGGTCTCCGTCTCCTAGATGGAGAAGTGAAATCCCTGTTCTATGCGGACGACCTGGTTCTGCTGTCTCCCACAGAACAGGGATTACAGCAACAACTAGACCTACTCGACAAATACTGCCAAAATTGGGCTCTAACAGTAAATCTAAAGAAAACCAACATCATGATTTTTCAAAAAAGGCCCAGATGTCAGGAAAACAAATACCAGTTTACCCTCAGTGATATCACTATAGGACACACTATGAGCTACACCTACCTTGGTCTAACTATTACAGCATCAGGGAGCTTCAGCATAGCAGTGAATGCACTAAAAGAAAAAGCCCGAAGAGCCCTATATGCAATAAAAAGAAAATTCTACAACATCCAAATCCCAATCAAAATCTGGCTCAAAATATTTGACAGCATAATCCTGCCCATTGCACTGTACGGTAGTGAAGTATGGGGCCCGCTAAATCACCAAAGCTACACTAAATGGGAAAAACATACAATAGAAGCCCTACATGCAGAATTCTGCCGAAGCATCCTTCGCACCCAAAGGAAAACGCCAACAAATGCATGCAGAGCCGAACTAGGCAGATACCCACTGATAATAAACATCCAAAAACGAGCACTAAACTTCCTAAATCACCTCAAATCTAGCTCCCCAGACACCCTTCATTTCAAAGCCTTTCAGACCCAAGAGCTAAACCCAGAAAAGAGTCCCCTGAGTCAGCTGCTACGGAAACTAAGTACTCAGCCGGACCCTGACCAGCCCCAGACCAACACAGCCGCCCAAACACCAATCCGAGTGAACCAAATCATTAAAAAATGCAAAGAAACC